>NC_047511.1:0-300000 GCF_902827115.2 Pseudochaenichthys georgianus | reverse complement strand
AATATTTTACCCATTTGTCTTGCAGCATTCTGAACGAGGACTTTATCCTTGTAATAAAGGAACTTCATGATCAGTGGTCTAAGCGGGCCATTAGCAAGTTTAGGGCCAGAGAGCCGATGGGCTCGCTCGATAACAATAGGAGAGGCTGAAGGCGCTAATCTCAAGGCATCGGGGAGCCAGGATTCCAGGAATGCTCAAATATCCTTCCCTTCTGCCGCTTCAGGTAAATTCACCAATCGTAAATTGGATATTCTGCTCCTGTTCTCAGAGCTGTCCAGTTTCGAGGTAAGCTTGGCAACTTGTTCTTCTAGGCTCACGGCTCTCCTCTGCAGGGAGACGACGTCATCTTTGGCGTTTGATATTCGCTCCTCCGTCTCGGATATTCTCTTCTGACATCTGGTCAGCTCACTTTTAACGCTGTTGACGGCTGAAAGTAGCCCATCCAGTTTAGATGAAAACTCTGTCTTCAGGCCATTTATTGTTGTAGGATAGCATTATCGGTGTTGTCAGTGGTAGCGTTAGCTTCTGAGCTACCCTTGCACTCCTTGCTAGCTGAGTTGTTGCCTTGCGTGGCCATGGCGTCCTCACTTGCTCTATCTTCTGCTGAGTTTTCCGCCTTTTTTTGTTTTTTTTACGGTTTCTGTGGCATAATGGATGTGGTGGGGGTTTAGAATCAAATACCATGCAGTTTTAGGTGGGTTCCGAGTAATTAGAATAGGATTTTATTAGGAATTGCAACCGTGCTGGGGAGTGTCAGCCTCTCAGCTCAGCGCCATAACTGGAAGTTCAGATAATACATACTTGCTATTTATTCCCTCGAAAATACAAACCCATCTCCATCATGGTTTTCCTTTTATGGGTAAAAACTCAGTTTTCTCTACTTAGAATTGTTTTATTGCAAACAAAATGTAAAACCTGGAAGGTCTGATGATACCACTTTGATATTTTTTAAGGGCAATCTAATATATTAATATTAGAAGTAAGTACATACAAATAAATACCAAATATAATGTTAAGACATTCCTGAATTCATTTTATCTTAAATGTATTATTTTAATCAATACAACTCAATAATTATAACCTCCTGGTTTTATGGACCCTAAAATAAGTGTTATATGTTTACACCACGGCCCCTGGTAGACCCCACACACATAAAAACAAAGACTATAACTTATCTTTTGTGCAATACTACTTATGTGCAATATATGCTTCATAAATATTATATGTATTACTGGCTGCTGTCCGTTAGTTAGCCAATTCAACTTCTGTAATACACCTGTAAATAACTGTGCAAATATACTACTCAAATCAAAGTGTATGTACTGTATATAGCCCAATATTACAAAACATGTTTGTCTCAGTGGACTTTACATAAACAAACAACAACAGTGTACACAATAAATGTACAGGAAAATAATGAAAAGGCAAGATACAGTGTAATATACAATAGAAAGAAAATGAATTAAGAATAAACGGTCAAATAAAAGGGCATGAAATATAATACCATAAAATGTAGGAACCAGGCGGAGAAACATAGAGGAAAAATCTGGAACCAGCTCTAACTAAAGGCTTTGTTAAAAAGAAAGGTCTTGAGCGCACTCTTAACATTATGGACACTGTCTGATGAGAACAGGACGTTTGTTCCAGAGAGAGGGTAGTATTTTAAAATAAATTCTGTATTTTATGGGAGCCTACGGAGCCCCTAAAGCAGGGGTACTCAAACTTTTTTGTTAAAGGTCCACTTGTGAATTTTATACAAGGTCAATGGTCCCCCCGGAGCGGAGCAACGAAACTGAAATTAAGAAGCAGTTTCTGCGCGCTATGCATGGGGCCCCCTTGAGGGGGTTTCCCGACATGTCGTTGCAGTGAATTAAAGGGTGTTTCCTGTTGTCGTTGCTGTGGACCTTCTTAATCTTTTTTTATGTTTTTAAAAAAACAACGTTTATTCTGGTTTGTTTTGTGTAGGGATGGGTATCGTTTGAAATGTATGGATTCCGATTCCGGTTCTGTTTATCGATTCCCCGTTTCGATTCCAAAATTGTAAAAGAAAGAGGTCAAACGTTTAGACAACAAACATATCTTTATTCTTAAGCTTTAACTGACATTTTTACAAATACAAAATATACATGCAATACAAATGTATTGCACAATAGCTGTTCTTTATTTTAACTGAGCTATGTCTATGGCAAGCTGTTACGTTCCCTGGTAGAGCTAGGGGTACCAAGGGAAGTAGCGACACGAAAGACAGCTGGACGAGAGAAAGAGGAGAGGAAACTCAATGCTCAAGGAGTTTAAGTGCGGTTTTAATAAGAACATAAGTAAGGCGGCTCACCAGCCGAATTACAACACAAGAATACAATAACCAGCACACAACTAGGCTGGGTCTCACACAGAGACACGCTGCACACATGCAGCAGCCAGACGAGAAGGAGAGGAAGAAGGGGCCCTCACTGCCGCCCTCCTCCGGTCCTATATGGAAGTCCTGCTTGTCGATTAGGATCACCTGGGGAGAGGCTGCACCTGGGGACAATCAGAGGGAGAGAGGAAAACACACACACACCACCACACACACACCACCACACACACACTACGGCACGTAACACAAGCTATTAACAGGCATTACACTGTGCCAATTTACATGATGGCGTTTAAAAAAATTAAGGGCGGTGCCGGCCGTCAGTGTACCATGCCGGCCGTCAACGGCCCGCTGACGACCGGCCGTTCTGTGATTCTCCAGAACACACAGATGGCCAGTCCGCCCCTACCCTGTTTGTATTCCACCGGGTCGCCGCCGCGACGGACCCGCGGCACAGACGGACACGGTGGAATACAGGGTCTACCGCGTCTAGGAACCGTTAAGCAGAATAGAAATGGTGTAATTGTATGGGTACTGTAGGAGCAGACACAGTTGTGGTGGCTTAAAGCCCAGTTCTGCTCCGCGCCGTCCGTTTAGATGAGCCTGGTCAGATTAATAAGAAAAGGAGTTCAAAACACCGGCATACAAGTTATAACAATAATCTGATTTTAATGGTAAAAAGACACAATACGAAAATACAGAGTGCCCTGTAACAGAGCACTCCGGGCTCCCCGCTCCACTGCCATGCGATACAGGTATCGGGACCGGCCAGTCAGCAACAGGGAGCACCGTGCATGAATAAACAACAGTATATATGGACCTTTTTGGGGCGGAGAGTCACTGCTTATCTTCCACTGGATTCTACTCCTTTAATTTCCCAGGGAAGGTTTCACACAAATTATTAATTTCTCAGGGAAGGTTTCCCACAAACTATTCTTTCTCAAACAATCAAACATTGTGTGTGTGTGTGTGTGTGTGTGTGTGTGTGTGTGTGTGTGTGTGTGTGTGTGTGTGTGTGTGTGTGTGTGTGTGTGTGTGTGTGTGTGTGTGTGTGTGTGTGTGTGTGTGTGTGTGTGTGTGTGTGTGTGTGTGTGTGTGTGTGTGTGTGTGTGTGTGTGTGTGTGTGTGTGTGTGTGTGTGTGTGTGTGTGTGTTGGTATCTTGGTCAGGGAGTGTATTGTGTGTGTGTCAGGGTGTCTGGGAAAGTGTATGTAAGAAGGTTTATATATATATAGGATTACTTAAAAACAGTCCCAAATAATACATGTTCACTTCAATACAGTTCAAGATAATACCTGTTTACTTTAATACAGTTTAGAACAATATCTGTTTGCTTTAATCCCTTTTTTGATCTCACCTTCAGAGATCAATTTATACACAGCATTTGGAACATAACCACTGTCATTCTTTTCTACTGTCTGTTCCCCAACATTTATATAAATCCATCAGTCGCTGGGATTTAGGGCACTTTAAACCTTTAGGAACAGTCCACCATAACAACTTCTTATGACAGTGGAGGGAGACCAACATATGTTAAAAAATTGTCCTTGTCGGCTGAGTCATGGTGCTCGTCCTCCTCTGACGGGTAAGCCAAAAAGGGCATTTGGTACGAAGGGAAAGTGGCAGCTTCTCCCTAAAAAATGGGTTATTAAACAAAGTTCCTCAAAAAATGGAGTATTGGAGCAAAGTTCCTCAAAAAATGGGGTATTGGAGCAAAGTTCCTCACAAAATGGGGTATTGGAGCAAAGTTCCTCAAAAATTGGGGTATTGAAGCAAAGTTCCTCAAAAAATGGGGTATTGGAGCAAAGTTCCTCAAAAAAATGGGGTATTGGAGCAAAGTTCCTCAAAAAAATGGGGTATTGGAGCAAAGTTCCTCAAAAAAATGGGGTATTGAACAAACTCCACACCGGCTATATCCACCTGTTTCAGCGGAGAGTGGAGTCCCCTGGGCCGTCCTGGCTTGCTGTGTCGTTGTCCCCCCGATCCGCTGACAGCGGCTTCTGGGCTGCCTGCTAGAGAGATGTCTTTCGGATCCTCCTCCTCCGGCCCGCTGATCGCGGCTTCCGGGTCGATGCTGGAGAGATGTCTTCACGATCCTCCTTCTCCGGCCCGTCGATGGCGCCTCCCGAGTCGACTGCTGGAGAGATGTCCTCACGATCCTCCTCCTTCGGTCCACTGATGGCTCCTTCCGAGTCGACCTCCTCTGCGAGGGCCCCGTCCGTCCTGATGTCGTCCCTGGTCCTAGCAGGTGGTTTCCCCGCCGCACACTGGCACCAGCTGTCCCCCTTTCCTCCTATGCGGACGGCATGAGAGGTCCGCTGGGTCACTCGGTCGGGGCCGGAGAGCCACTTTGTCCTGATGACCTTCAGCCAGACGAACTCCGCTGTGTCGGCCTCCTAAGTCCTCCTTTTGGCGCCATTAACCTGTGTGGAGAAATCTGATACAAATCCCTCAAGCCTACGCTCAGGGCTCCTGGGCCCTCAGCTTTTTGATCCCCCACTGCGTATGAATACAGAATTCCAACAAACTATCATCAAATGTCTTTCTATTATGAATTTAGATGAAATGTATATCCCCATAATGACCTAAACAATAAAGTCTATGGCTTTTACTTCTTTAACAGGCTAGTTACATGATGTTGTCTAAATTAAATTCTGTGTCATTACATTACTATGTTTTAGCTTTAACTGTAATATGTTCTTTCTACATTTCAAACCTCAGTTACTTTAATACCTATTACAAAATTGTTTTTATTTTTATTTTTATTTATCCTTTATTTATCCAGGAATGTCCCATTGAGATACAAGATCTCTTCTTCCAGGGAGTCCTGACCAACACGGCACACAACAAACTTTCATTATCACAGGTCAACTTCTTCAGTATTCCATTCTGGAATTACATCTCTCTGGTAGCCCCTTGGCCACTGATTCTGCATCTGTGTTACCTGTTATAACTCAATCAATATTAGAAAAATGGCAACATCCATCAAACAGTATCTTATCCCCAGATATGGAGCAGGTTCATTCTAAAACTGTCAATCAATGGTCAGATTGAAAAATGTAGATTGTGAAGTTTACACTCCCCCTTTTTACACATGAACTCATGAGTAACAAAATCCTGTATGGGAAGAAAACCTTCAGGTCATAATGCATTATAAGAAAATACCAAACATTATTCACAAATGTACATCCATCATTTTCCACAGTAAACACTTCAGTGAAATTAAGTGTTTCTCTCCCTCTTTCAGTCCTAAAAGAAACAGAATCTTCATGTTTTAGTTTGAGTTTCACATTCTGCAAACAGCCACCTCCTGTGGGAGTAAAATATCATCAAGTAGATTAGAAACGGGTCACAAGTGCGGTTTTCCAATTCTGTGGAATTGTAGGAAACCTCTCATTTCCCATAGAGCCCCATAAATAATGTGTTAGTCCAAAAGCATGCTTGATTAGTCATTCGTTTCATCGTTTTAAATCATGCAGTTGCACTGATCACATGCAGACATACACTCACACTGTCAGGTTGTAAAGTCAAGTTGGGTCAGGTTCACCCCAGAGTCAGTAGAGGCTTCTCAATTCTTAAATGTCCCCTCCTCGACTCCCCTCCTCGAGACTTAGTCCCGCCCACAGGAGATGCGAGCGAAGGACCGAGGAGGGGAAACCGAGGAGAGAGGAGGGGAAGCAGCAGACGTTTAAAGAAATAAGAACTCCTCTTCTCTGAGCGGTCATATTAAAGCGACGTCCGTTCATTATTACGTGGCAACAGCTGCATCAGCTGTCGAGTGTTTTGTCATATTTTATAATCTCTGTTAGATCAGCTGAACATTGTTCCCCCACATATTTACTTTGAATTCATTGAGAGTGCGGTATAATGAGACAATAACAGGCTACAGATGCGGACACACACACACAAATATATTTATATAAATATATGAAATTTAAAGTATGAGAGCACTCTCATAATAACGTAACACAATCAGAGACTGGATATATCCCCCCCCCTCTCTCTGGTCGCTGAAATGAGGAATTGAAATTACGGGCCAAAAGTTGTATTTGCAAGGATTAAAAGTAAGCAGAGGACACCAAACCAACTGAGACCTGTCTGTCCGCCGCATCTGCGCACTGTACAACACACACCGACACACTGCACAACACGCACCTACACACTGCACAACACGCACCTACACACTGTAGCCTACCACACACACACCTATATACTGTGCCACACACACCTACAGCTCCTAAAGCATAATCAGGCTACAGCCGTTGTGTATTTTATTATGTGAAGCACTAAATGGTCTTAGAAAAATATCGACTCTTTGTTTGTAGATATCTACTAAACTAAAGCAAATAAAGAGAGTAGGCCTGTTATACTGAGTGATATATATTTTACACACTGCTCTGCTTTCTGCACCTCACAGCTGTTATCACTGTAAACATCGCGTTGCGATGAGAGCAGTTTCTAAAATAATATCCAGGGGATGCATGCAGAGCTGTCATTGGCTGAGATAAGTCCGGCCGTGCGTCACGCCTCCACCGTTCCCGGAAATGCATCCGCGGAGGAGCCGTGGAGGAACCATCAGTGTATCCTCGGTTATAGCTCCTCCAGAGAGCCTCCTCGACGCTCGATCCTCGGTCCTCGGTGTGCATTTAGAGAAATGAGACGTCCTTCAAAATGGCGCGCTGAAATTCATTTCCGGGTCACTACCGGAGGACCGAGGAGTCGAGGAGTCGAGGAGGGGAAATTTGAGTATTGAGAAGCCTCTAGTCATTGTCAGTGCCTTCTCAAGTTACACTGTCGGTCAGGGTCAAAGGTCAGTTGGTCTCAGTCTTTTTGGCCATGTGTCGTGCTCTGCAGAGACTTTGACATGTCAGCATAGGCCAGTATCCTTTGTCTAGAATGACTAACAAAGAACTGCTAACAGAGCACTTATATACTAATAAAGAACTGGCTTATCTAAAGCCAGTTGAGTAGCACTTGAAACGATTGGCTCTTTGAAACCTGATGTTCTTATATGATTCTGTTTTCTTCAAGGTTGTGTCTTCCTGGTCCAATGTACTTATTGTAAGTCGCTTTGGATAAAAGCGTCAGCTAAATGCAATGTAATGTAATGTCTACAAAAATCTGTCATATATGGAGCGCCATCATTAATTAATTCACGATAACAACTATACTTTTCAAGATATCTCTAACTTTTCATTGGAACAGCTGTTTCCCACATTCCCTGAAAAGTGTTAGCCAAAAGATGTCACTTCCTTATTGTACACTACTACTGCAGTTCATTAACACCTAATCTAAATTAAAATGTCTAATAGATCTATTTCAGAAACTTGTGCATATAATTATTTTCTTGAGTCAAAACATTATCAGGATCTGTAAAGCTCTGCTATGTATTTCATAACTCATTATATTAATTTATCTTCAATTCTGGTCCACTTAAAGAACAATGTTACCCTCTTTAACAGTGCGTGGAACCCTGGGTGTCCGAACATGCAACAATTACTCCCTACTTTATCAAGGATTTAAAAACAGAAGTAATTTCGTATGTCCATCCGAAAGTCCTCCTATGGTAATAACTATGCCACAATGGTGAAACCAGTACCTCAAATTGAAATACTATATTTAGTTTAGAACTAGCTTTCCCTTCAACATGACCTATATAAAGAAATATTTGTCTGATCTTATAGAGCTGTTACTAAAACTCTCCCTTTGAACTGATCAATACTGTAACAAATTAAAACACTACCAAATTCACACTTGAATAAAAACTCTAAAAGAATCATTTGTAAACATGATGAAAAGATTGAAGAATATGTTTCTACTCTGTACTCCTAACTCCCAAACACCCACTACTTAAAGTCTAGTGCATACTTCCATCATGCCTTCCCCCTCCCTCATCAGTGTGTTTTAGGATGATTTTTCACTTCACTTTAATAGTTTTCCTCTTTACCGCTATTTTTCATTTACCAATTGATTAATTTATGGTTAATACATCTTCTTATCTTCACTTATTTATCAAGTCAATTCAAGTTAGCTGTTGTCAGTGGCAGGGTCCCCAAAAAAGCTAGGACCGGCCCTGGTCAGTGGGCTCCAAGGAAACTCTCCCTGGCTTTGGGATGAGGGAAGGAATCACTTGGCAGACACACATTGTCCTCTGTACAGCAGAAATCCCCCAAAACCGCAGTACCTCTTCACACCACTGTTGCCTTATCAACGAGGCACAAGCAAAATGTCAATATCTCCTCAGAGATGCGTTCTTTGCACACTTCTTCTGTTTGCAGTGAGCAACTCTTCACCAACACACTGATTCAGAGAACCCAAAAGGTGGTGCAGAACTATCCAATGCTGCTGTAATCACATTCAGCTACTGAGAAAAACTCAATTTAAATCTCTCTCCCAACGGGTTACAAAATAAAACGGCTGAGGTCAGGAATGCTGAAACATGTGAGTGTTAAAACAAACTAATGATAGTAGTCTGCCTATTCTTTATTACTTCAGTTCTAAGTTAATAGGCAAAACAAAGACACCCTCCAACCACTATACTAATCTTGTATCTACTTGGTTAATTCTATTCATTTTCAAATTGTTTATCTAAGTTGTGTTACAAGCATGGTGAGGTTGTAACAGAATACACAAATAACTGTAGGCCTATTCAATCCGCGCCGTATTTGAAAACTGTAATGAATTAAAATCAATATTTAAGGACGTAATATAAGTTAAATATATTGTTACGCTAATTACTGTTTTATTGTGAAGGCATCTCTGGTGAACAGCGGCCTGTGGCTTTTATTTTGAAAGGCCGTTCCGGAAATATACTCCGTAATGTGAACAGTGAGTTTGACTTCTATAAACACGGAAAGTTACGATAACAATCGTTTTAATGCATTAAATAAAGTCATGAAAGAGACAAGGAGGGGAAAAGGCGTGTGGAAGTAAGCAATGAACTGAAAATGCCACCAATCCTCTGTTTTAACGTGAACCACTTTTTACTTTCCCTTAACGTTACTGTATGTAATATAATTTTTTCCTTGAAATATAATTAAGTACAATCCTTAGTTAATGACAAATACCATGAAATTCACAATGTAATGCAATGGTACCAATCAGTTCTCAAAACCTCTCATAAAACCACAAAGTGACGTAACTTATCCTACAAAAATTCAATGCTAAAAACAGCAAATTATAGTTTCTTATTTATTTCAATATCTACTACTTCAGCTCCCACATTGATCTATTAATTTTCAATGTTATTCATTCCAACTTCAGACCACTCGATTATTCACTCCTTGTTTTAAATTCAACGCTCTTTCTTCATGCATTTAAGAAGAGAGCAAACAGGAGAGAGAAAAAAGAAGGAGGGGGGGTGTGGGTACTCTCACAGACACCCCGGCTGGAACAGGCATTCCAGGAGGAGGGGGGCTTCCTTGAAACAAGAATGACTTTGTATCTATTTATCTGACTAGGTTAATATGTGTTCACTTGTATTTATTAATACACTGGACAAATCTTGTCGTTACTCTTAATGTCCTTATTCTTATTTATTTGAATGTCCTGTTAATTCAGACGTGCACACAGTCTGAATTCAAAGTTTTCAACGTGGAGCAACACAGAATATTGAAGAACAAAGGGCAGCAGCTGACCACAAATGAGCTTCCTCTGTCTGATGAAGCTCCCAGCTTCTGCAAACCTTCTCCTGTCACTATGTTTCTGCTCTCTCTTCTCAATTATTACACAGATTCGAGGTAAAAAATCACACAGTTTATTACAGAATTTTCCCAGCGAGTCAGCCGTGCAGGACTAGACTACCTCACGGAGACCTCGCTGGTTCATTTTACTCTCTTTTTAGGGAGCTAAGGTACTGGACTGCAATAGCAGACTCTTACACACACTATCTACAGTACTGTATTTTCACACACACACTTAGTGCACTATAGGTCCGGACTGCTCTACCCGACTCTTATAGCCACCTAGTGCTCCATAGGTCAGGACTGCTCTACCTGGCTCTTATAGACACACTTATCTACAGTATACTGTATTTTCACACACACACTTAGTGCACTATAGGTCCGGACTGCTCTACCCGACTCTTATAGCCACCTAGTGCTCCATATGTCAGGACTGCTCTACCTGGCTCTTATAGACACACTTATCTACAGTATACTGTATTTTCACACACACTTAGTGCACTATAGGTCCGGACTGCTCTACCCGACTCTTATAGCCACCTAGTGCTCCATAGGTCAGGACTGCTCTACCTGGCTCTTATAGACACACTTATCTACAGTATACTGTATTTTCACACACACACTTAGTGCACTATAGGTCCGGACTGCTCTACCCGACTCTTATAGCCACCTAGTGCTCCATAGGTCAGGACTGCTCTACCTGGCTCTTATAGACACACTTATCAGTACTGTATTTCTTTACCGTGACTAAGAACACTGAGAACGCCGCTGACAACTCTAACATTTTTGTAGTAAAGCCAATCACAGATTTTGGTATTCAACAGGTATCTGTTTTACCTTTGTATCATGTAGGACGCCCTGGTGTAGTTGTCAGTGGTGTCCAGGTGTCCTCCCCTGGACTGAATTCGTCCGCTAGCTGTCGGTGGTCCTCCTATAGACCAGCACTCATCACGTCGGGGTCACCACATTGTAGGAGCAGACACAGTTGTGGTGGCTTAAAGCCCAGCTCTGCTCCGCGCCGTCCGTTTAGATGAGCCTGGTCAGATTAATAAGAAAAGGAGTTCAAAACACCGGCATAAAAGTTATAACAATAATCTGATTTTAATGGTAAAAAGACACAATACGAAAATACAGAGTGCCCTGTAACAGAGCACTCCGGGCTCCCCGCTCCACTGCCGTGCGATACAGGTATCGGGACCAGCCAGTCAGCAACAGGGGGCACCGTGCATGAATAAACAACAGTATATATGGACCTTTTTGGGGCGGAGAGTCACTTCTTATCTTCCACTGGATTCTACTCCTTTAATTTCCCAGGGAAGGTTTCACACAAATTATTAATTTCTCAGGGAAGGTTTCCCACAAACTATTCTTTCTCAAACAATCAAACATTGTACACAGATATATTAGTATCAAACATTGGCCCCAAAAAGAACCTTGAAAAGGACATGTGTGTGCGTTTGGTAAAGAGGAAGTGTATGTGTGTGCGTGTTGATATCTTGGTCAGGGAGTGTATGTGTGTCAGGGTATCTGGGAAAGTGTGTGTGTGTGTGTGTGTGTGTGTGTGTGTGTGTGTGTGTGTGTGTGTGTGTGTGTGTGTGTGTGTGTGTGTGTGTGTGTGTGTGTGTGTGTGTGTGTGTGTGTGTGTGTGTGTGTGTGTGTGTGTGTGTGTGTGTGTGTGTGTGTGTGTGTGTGTGTGTGTGTGTGTGTGTGTGTGTGTGTGTGTGTGTGTGTGTGTGTGTGTGTGTGTGTGTGTGTGTGTTGGTATCTTGGTCAGGGAGTGTATTGTGTGTGTGTGTCAGGGTGTCTGGGAAAGTGTATGTAAGAAGGTTTATATATATAGGATTACTTAAAAACAGTCCCAAATAATACATGTTCAAGATAATACCTGTTTACTTTAATACAGTTTAGAACAATATCTGTTTGCTTTAGTACCCGGTACTCGGCATTTACTCGCAGTTCTCATCTGGAACTGAGTTTCGGTTCCCAACTCTAGTTTTGTGTTTGTATCTTTTATTTTAAATGTATTTAAAGTTTTGTGAGCTGAGCCGTGTGATTTTATATGTTATGTATCTATCTGTACAGCACTTTGGTTTGGAGGTTTTAAAGTGCAATATAAATAAAGTTGGATTGGATTAATCTACCTTATTTGGGGGCCCCCTTCTGGTCCAAGCACTTGCTTGTCGGTAAACGGCGCTCCTGTATACACACACACACATTGAATACATACATACAGTATGATGGCTTGAACTAGTGGGAGAAATGACACTGTTTGTCTGTAGCCAATGCCTTGAACCTCGGCAACAATGGCATTAGAAGCATTAGAAAGTCAAGGTAAACTTGCGGTTAACTGCAATGCGTGTCACGCTCGCGCACACAAGTAAATATATATGCACGTTCATTCTCACAATGCGTCAGACACAAGAAAATATACATTAAAGGGGACCTATCATGCAAAATGCACTTTGTGATGTCTTTTATACATAAATATGTATGGAGTCAGATTTAGGTCAATATTCTAGCACGTAAAACAAGCTACTCACGAGCAGAAAATGTGCTTTTACACGCGCATGAAATGACCCCCGTGCGCAGATTAAACCCCCGCGAGCGGCTATGCGCTCGCTCGCGAGAGAGACAGCCCTCTTGCTCCCTCGCGGGAGTATCAGCCTCACTCGCTCGCGGAGTCTGTCTGCGCGCGCGTGAAAAGTTTCTGACACTTTGGGGCGGAGCCACTGGACTTTGATTGACAGCTGCAAGGAAGCCCGGAGTTGCCAGGTTTGATAAATGCCTGAACTACCAAGAGCCGAGGAGTGACAGCTGCAAGATCAGTTGGACGAGACTGAATGGTAAAGTTGTCCATAAAAAACTATTTTTTAAAAATAAAAAAAATTACAAGTACGAATCGGCTGACCGTCAGGGGAGTCTCAAAAAACCCACACACGAATGCACAGCGATCCGTGCACAGAAAGCTGTTTGTGTTTGCAGGTGCAGAGGTTTTAAATGGAAAACAAATATGTGTGGATCAAAAATACATTATGTAAAACTTTTTTCTGTATTTGGATTTTATTTACATGTATATGAAACGGAACACATTTGTGTGTGCATTGAAAAACACAAGTGTGGATCCGGAAATACAAGTGTGAATCCTTCTGTGTGTATACGTGTATTATGAGACTGTTCTGAGCCCATACACACACCTCCACACACACACACACACACACACACACACACACACACACACACACACACACACACACACACACACACACACACACACACACACACACACACACACACACACACACACACACACACACACACACACACATACCATGTATACATCACTTCAGGGGACATTACATTGACTTACATGCATTTCCTAGATACTTATCCTAACCATAACCATAACCAACACATGCCTAACCCTTAACCTTACCCTTACCCTAACCCTAATCCTAAACTTCACCCTAAAATTAATGATTCCCCTCATGGGGACCTCCAATTTGTCCCCATAAGGGAGGCGAGACACACACGTGACTATGTAAACAGATTTACGTCCCCACTAGTGTTAATTTCGTTGACTAAAACTATGACGAAATATGTTCGTCAACAACCTTTTTTTCAATGACTAAAACGAGACGATGACGAGACGGCACCAGCGTCAGTAAACAATAACTGTAACGAAATCAACATGCAATTTCGTTGACGAAAAATGACGAGATGAAATATTATCAATGATAACGTTACAGCCCATTTTGTGTACAATAAGGCGGAGAAAAAAACTCAATGCATTGCTTTAGATTCAGAAGGGAAGCAATGTGGCCATAAATCTGTGGGTAAAAACACCACAAACCTCAAGAGGCACATCAAGAATCACCACAAAGCAATTGAGGTATGGTGTTACATTAGGTAGGCTGTGTTTTATGCTATAACGTTAGCTAACGGGTAGGCTGTGTTGTATGCTATAACGTTACAGGTAGGCTGTGTTGTATGCTATAACGTTAGCTAACGGGTAGGCTGTGTTGTATGCTATAACGTTAGCTAACGTTAGCCAAACCAAATGCTAGCAGCAAATTGTTTTGAAACTTGTGAAGGAGCTTAAAAAAGGGCGGAAAGGTACTTTACCATAGGGTTGAGTTGGTCTCACAATGTTAGATGATGGGCTAACGTTACTAGTAACTGTGAACGTTATTTCACAACAACGGCACATTGCTTTCATTACATTTGATTTGTCATATGATAATATGTTATAACTATTAATTGCCTACAAAATCATACCTCACAAGGTGTCTGCAGTAATATGCCTGCATAATCTGCATACATACTTACTTTGTGAGTATAATACCACCTAGTTTTGATTGTGTAGAGTTTTCATTTTACAGATACTTTGTTTGCGTTAAGTTAAAATTATAGCAATGATTTACTGGATTTCCCAAAAGAAAAGATTCTCACCATTATTACGGACAATGGAAGCAACATGGTTGCTGCTTTTCATTGCAACGCTGAAGAGGACTCCAGTTCTGAAGAGGAAAATCTCCAGGATAGTGATGAGGAGGGAGAAGAAGACGAAAGGTCAGTCTGCAGTGTGCATAATGCTTATGTAACGTGTGTGCCAAACAGAAAACCCAATGCAGTCTTCCCACATACTGTGACTGTTCACCGTTTTAGATATTTCTCCTATAATGTGATCTGCAATCAGCATTTTTAACATTCCATGTGGTGATAAATTATGTGCTAAAATATCAAATTAATTCTTCATGGATTGGGTAAAATGAAAAGTCTGTGTGTTCTGTGTTCCAATTTTCATTAGGTACGAAACCTTGGAGAGAAGGACCCCCTGCGTGGTCCATACCCTCCAGCTTGTTGTCAACATGATCCAGAAGGAACTCACAATCAATCGACTGCTGGGAAAAGTCAGGCAACTGGTGAAACTGTTTCGAAAATCATCTGTTGCCACAGAGCGGTTGCTGCAACAGTGTGGACTCATCCTCATCAAAGACTGTCCAACCAGATGGTCCAGTACTTATTTGATGATGTCCCGTGCTCTTGAAGTGAAGGACCATCTTACATCAGTAGCTGACTCCATGAGCTGGGACAGCCTTCTACCCAGTGAGTGGCAGAAGGTAGCCATTCTCAAAGATTTGCTCCTTCCATTTGCAGAAGACACAAAGGTGCTTGAAAGTGACACACATTCCCTATCCCTTGTTGTGCCTGCACTATTGGACTTGAGGAATCACCTGTCTGAGTTCTCCCTAGTGCATACAAGGAGCTACAGGGACGCAGCTACACTGGCACAGAAGATGAGTGAAAATATGGAGCAACGCTTCAGCTTCTTCTTGGATGTCACGGCCAACAAGTTCTCTCCCCTTGCTGCAGCTGCATGTTTTGTTGACCCCGGTGTATCAGCTGAAGCCATTGTTGAAAACAATGATGAGGGAATTCAGAATCTTCTAAAAGTGGTGGAAGACTACATCACTCGCAGTGTGCCACCAAGACTTCAAGTGGAGGAGCAGGTGAGTGAAAACGAGGAAGAGGAGATTGTGGCTACAGTGGCTCCAGAGACGACCCATCGCCCAAAGCGGCCTAGATTTAGGTTTTTCAGCCCCAGTCGTCCATCGAGGCCCAGGACCTCCGAGGCCTCTAGTATCAGGCAGGAGATAAAAAAATACAAAGAAGGGCTGTCCCATGCTGCTAACACTGAGGAATCTGGGATGGAGTTTTGAATCTCTCAGAGTAGTACTGTATTTACACTTCTGAAACCTCTGGCCTTGGACCTTCTGGCAATGCCAGCATCACAAGCCTTTGCCGAACGTGTCTTCAGTGTAACCCAGTGGTTCTCAAACTTTTTCTGTCAGGCCCCCCCTTTGGAGAAAAAAAAAAGTCGGGCCCCCCCAACACAAATAGTCAGGCTCAGTGGCGCCGCCAGAGATTTCTTTTGGGGATGCTTTGGGGTAGCTTGACGTTTCATAGAGGGTGCTCAAACATTTAGGGTTTCCCAGTAATATACCGGGCGCTACAGAGGAATTTTCTACTGCAACAATCCCCATACAAATACACAGTGTTCCTGCGACTGTTACAATGAAGGCTCGATAATCAGCTCACGTTAGGTGAGCGCAGGGGTAAAGTGCTATTTTTATAAGTGGGGAGTGGACCTCACATAGGGGGGTCTGGGGGTATGCTCCCCCGGGAAGATTTGTTTTTAAATATTGAAGTTGAAAGCATCAATCTGGTGCACTTTGAGAGCAAAATGAAGAGATCTATGGATACATCTCTCAACACCCATATGAAACAGAACTGTAAACAGATTTACTTTTTCTTCATGGATATTTTACTTTTAAACTTTATTCTTGTTTTACTGTCATATAGTATTTCATACCTGTTTTTCATTTGTTCTCTTATTTTTTTATAACTATAATGATCATATGAACGTGTGCCTCGGAAATAATTATTTACATTAATCGTGACCAAAACGTTTGAGACCCGGCCACTTGCTCGCTAGCACCAGAAGCTAACAACAACGATCTCCGGTACTGGTGCACTCTCTCTCTCTCTCGCTCACACACGCACACAACATGGCTCGTTCCACACACACACACAGAGCCGAGCTTGAATGAAACACAGAGACCCAGACGTACTTATACTGTAGCATATTCATTTCGAATCAATAATTTGTCAAATGATTTTAAAAAAAAATTTCAAAACAATTGTTCCTCCTGGTTTCACGCGCCCCACCCTCGCTTTTCAGGTTATTTTTACTTGCTATTCTTATCTTTCATTTAATAAATATGTAGGTAATATTTAAATATAATTATTAAGTAACATCAAATGCAATTCTTATTCAATAAAACTGTTTTACACTTTTCAAACAACACTATTCTGCCCGCGCTCCCGTAGCGGGGCAGACAGACAACAGGAAGAAAACTGCTTCAGAAGTTCCGTTTGAAAGTTTTACTCAGAAAGCACTGTTGGGGCGCAGACTACATCTTGCTTCACCCTTAACCCAATAGCGATAGCCTTAGAGGGCGAAGCCATATACGAAATAGAACTGGGGTTACCTAACTGTAACCCAGCTTCTATGAGTAATGGCGCAGCCCTCTAAGCGCTGGGCCCCACTGGCTCTACGAATAGCTGAAGAAAAGTTATTTGTATGGGAGCAGATTGCCAGGCCACCTTCCTATTTATACCGGAAGGAGGCCCGAGGTTGGGGCCCACCTTGCGGGTGGGCGTGAACTACAAGTTTTCAGTGCTGCGCGGGGGCGCAGAGGGATAACCCAATAGCGATAGCCTTAGAGGGCTGCGCCATTTACTCATAGAAGCTGGGGTTACAGTAGGTAACCTCAGTTTGTGTGTACTGTGCTTGTTTCCCAGGGAAAACCCTCACGAGAAACACCGGCTGTTGTTATGCTTGCTGTGACGTCAAGTTACTCCGTTCTCCGCTTGTAATTATGCCGTTACAAGCTTCAAAGCTGTATTTATCATCTGAATTTGCCAAAACAAGTTTAATATTCTGAAAGCCAAGACTTTGTTTAATTTAAATCAGATAAAAACAAACTGTAACGGACCCTGCCGTGTTATTTGATTACTCTACGCCTTACATTCATAATGTCAGCCGGAGGGAGGGGGGGCGGCGCTGCTCAAGAGCAGAGTGCGAGTGAGAGGGGCCTGTCTTCTTCCCTTTACAAGCTTAAAGAATGTATTTATCGTGTGATTTTGGAAAGTTTCATATTCTGAAAGCCAAGACTTTGTTTATTTAAAATCAAACAAAACACCCGAACCCCGAAAAAATAGTTTTTTACGCAAATCCACGTTTATTTTTAAATGAGCCGTTGCAACTTCCGACCGATTTCGATAGAGCGGGTCACAAATTTTCACCATTTAACAAACATACTCTTCATTAACAATGTTGAAACAACAGAGCATAGAAACACTTACAGGCATATGGTTTCTTAGACAACAATGCAGAGTAAAAACGTGCGTCTGAATACATGTAAGAGACGAGTTCTGCATAACTACGGCAACACTGAAAGTACAATACATAACTCAAAGCACTGTAATTACCATTTGTACCCACTAGGTGTCCTTTTGACCTAAACAACAGGGCAACACAAACACATTTATTTTTGTTCTGTTGTCTGATACAAGCCATGATTAATCTACAGTTTACAATGATTTTAACAAATACTGCACATACATCCGTTAAAGTAAACAAAGCAGGCACATAAACGCATTGATATACTGTCACTCAGAGGTCCAAGGAGTATCAGGCCCTTTACTTAAGTACAAATATTCATACCACACTGTAAGAATACTCTATTACAAGTGAAAGTCTGGTAATGAAAATGTTACTTAAGTAAAAGTACAATATTTCCCTTTGATTTGTAGTGGAGTATAAAGTGCAACGAAAAGAGCATTCTCAAGTACCTTAACATTCCACGACTGCTTCTACAAACATGTGGACTTTCAAGAGAAATCTTGAGGAAACGACAGAAGCGTATTTCATCTTTGATGCGTTACTTAAGTTCATTGCATGGATGATGTCCGTGAGCAGAAGGCAGGCGTTCACCCTCATCAAGCACCGCCGATTCCTCGATGGAGATGGACACGTTGGGAGGTGTGGCGTCTTCTTTTGCTGCACTTCATGGGGGACATGGAGCTTCACGACACACTCAGCATAGTCCTTTTTCCACGATATCTTTGCCTCCATCCTGTCAAAACATGTAAATCAGTGTTAACATACAATACTGTAAACCTTTCTGTGAATGTACTAAAAACTGATTGGGTTGAGTTAGCTATTTCATTTAGTGTTTAAGTAGCCATGTTCTTTTTAAGCAGAGGGGATGGGGTAAGCTTCAAAGGCTTTATTATCATATGCAGTAGCTACAGTGTGGATATGGGAATTTATATTAACTCTTATTTGTTACGGTCAAAGTATGACTACAAGTAAGTAAGCTCAGTTTATTAAATGTTTGCCTTGTTCCCAACAGGAAGTACACCTGATTAAATAATTGGGTTCTACAATCTCAAACTATCAATTCTCCTGAAAATCACATTTTGAATCAGAATATTAAACATTGAAATTGAGTAAGTTTGAAAATATATATAAATATTATACAGTCAAATTAGATTCCAATGTACTTTATCTAAATGTTAACTTAAAAACTGGAGACTGAAGAGGTTTTTCACATACTGGCAAGATGTACTTACCTTTAGAGAATAGAGATATTCATGTGCAAACAGAACAGCAGACACATTTTAACACAAATAAAGCAGAACATTTACCTGGTTCTCTTTAATCAGCTCCTCTGCAGACTCTTCCAGAGCTCCATCAGGCGGGAGGACGGCTTCCGTCTAACTTCAACGTGGTGCTGTTTAACAGACATGTCGATTATTGTAGCGAACACACATAACTGTAAGTACAGAAAGATACTGGAGACAAAGAGTATACCTTAACTTCAATGTAACGCGCTACAGAAGGATGCACCAACAGTTCAACTTCCCAGTAGTCTTCCTGGATCACCCCTCTGGCCGCATCACAGACTGGCCCACAGAGCAGTGTCCATGGCAGTGAATGTGACATAAGAGGTTTCTCAATACTCTAATTTCCCCTCCTCGACTCCTCGGTCCTCCGGTTGTGACCGGGAAATGGATTTCAGTGCGCCAAGTTGAAGGACATCTCATTTCTCTAAATGCACTTCGAGGACCGAGCATCGAGCGTCGATGAGGCTCTCTGGAGGAGCTCTAACCGTGGAGACACTGATGGCTCCTCCACGGATGCATTCCCGGGAACGGTGGAGGCGTTACCCACGGCCGGATTTATCTCAGCCAATGACAGCTCTGCATGCATCCCCTGGATATTATTTTAGAAACCGCTTGAACGGCGACGCGATGTTTACAGTGAGAACAGCTGTGAGGTCCGTGCAGAAAGCAGAGCAGTGTGTATAATATATATCACTCAGTATAACAGGCCCACATTACTCTCTGTATTTGTATACTGTAGTTTAGTAGATATCTACAAAACAAGAGTCGATATTTTTCTAAGACCATTTAGTGCTTCACATAATAAAATACACAACGGCTGTAGCCTGATTATGTTTTAGGAGCTGTAGGTGTGTGTGGTAGGCCTACAGTGCGTAGGTGTGTGTGTGGTACAGACTGTACCACACACACACCTACACACTGTGTGTGTGTGTGTGTGTGTGTGTGTGTGTGTGTGTGTGTGTGTGTGTGTGTGTGTGTGTGTGTGTGTGTGTGTGTGTGTGTGTGTGTGTGTGTGTGTGTGTGTGTGTGTGTGTGTGTGTGTGTGTGTGTGTGTGTGTGTGTGTGTGTGTGTGTGTGTGTGTGTGTGTTGTACAATGCGTACACTGTAAAAATATCCACCGTGAATTCACAATAATTACCTGGCAACTTGTTGCATGACTTTCACAGTAAGGTTCACAGCAATTTACTGTGAATGTCTTCACAGCAATGTATTGTAATTTCACATCCATGATATTACAATGCATTGTTGTAAAGGTACAACTGTATACTGTAACTTCACAGCTTCAATTACTGTGATATTACAGTATGTTACTGGGGAATTACATCATTTTGTTGTACATTAATTACAACAAGGGCCTGTACTTTTACATTTCTATTGTGAAAGTACTGCAGGAGTAGCCAGTAATTTACTGTGAATTTACAATGTGTACTGTGAAAGTACTGCAGGAGTAGCCAGTAATTTACTGTGAATGTACAATGTGTACTGTGAAAGTACTGCAGGAGTAGCCAGTAATTTACTGTAAATATACAAATCTAAATAATACGATAATATATTGTAAATTTGACTGGGATTGTACCATAATTCAATCAGCTCAATCAACAAAGAAAATGCCCATTTTAACTTTGTATTACTCCATTGAAGTGCAAAGTACATTTTACAGTGTTTTGGAAATGTTGTTACGGCCCCAACCTCTAATCCGCGGTAGTGGCTTGTGCTGAGACCCGCAACATGAAAGAATACACACAATAACCGGTACTTGGTAACGAGCATTTATTGATAATCAGCCGTTTGCTCACACAAGCGAAATGGGAAACAAAAAGAGGTCTGGAGGACTGGCCAAAAGGAACAAACAGAAGGAGGGAACCCGAGCCAGCCACACCACGGGCCGTAGGACCCAGAACTCCCCCGCCTAACCAAAAATCAAATATAAACCCTATGGGAAACAAAATAAAGCCGCAAAAACTGGACTACCAGGTTCTCCAGGCTAAACATAAACACATCTGCAAAAATATGGCAAAGAGGTATTCTAAGGACAGTGTCTCCGGCATTAGGATAGGTGAGACATCCTTCTCCTCCAGCTTCTCTTTATATATACACACGGCTGAGTGGAATTTGGAACACCTGGGCAGAGGCAGAGCCAGGAAGACAGAAAACAAGGAGGGGAGCACTTAACACATGTCTACACAGACATCCACTCAAAGTCAACAATTGTTCTGAAGAATGTGCTGACATGGGGGTTTAAATTGCCATGCCTCTTTTTGGCTTTCTAGCCCGTCTCAGGATTAATGCCCAGGATGCACCTGAAAACAATAAGCCAAGACAACAATTTCAATTTTACATAGATGTATATGTTGCCTCATTTATTTTAAGGCACATGCAGCGGTGCCCCTTTCAATTTAAGTAAAACCTGCACCAAAGAAAGACATTTGTATTTAAAGCCAAGCAAGAGCGATAAAAGCAAGAAAATCACTTAATGTGTTGTGTTATCACAGAGGATGGTCTGAATACAGTATTTTACGATGAAATAATACAGTAACATGTTGTGAAATCCTGGTAATCATTGATCCTGTACATTCACAGTAATTAACTGTGCCTGTATTGATTTCACTGTGAAATTCTAAATTACAGTGTTATATTGTGAACATTACAGGTATAGACTGTAAAGTGGTAAAACAGTAATTTATTGTAAAATATTACAGCTAAATATTGTGAACTCATGGTAATAGTTTACAGTGTGCGTAGATGCGGCGGACAGACGGGTCTCAGTTGGTTTGGTGTCCTATGCTTACTTTTAATACTTGTAAATACAACTTTTGGCCCGTCATTTCAATTCCCCATTTCAGCGACCAGAGAGAGGGGGGGGGGGGGGGGGGTCTGATTGTGTTAAGTATGAGAACACTCTCATAATAACGTGTTTGATTCTGAAATTGTATATATTTATATAAATATGTGTGTATATGTCCGCATGTATATGTATATGTCTCATTATACCGCACTGTCAATTAATTAAAAGTCAATATAGAAGTGGTCATGAACACATCTGTCCATCAGACAGAGGGCTGCTGTGCCTCCTGTCATCATTAACGGACGTCTCTTTAAAATGACCGCTCAGAGGAGAGGAGTTCTCATTTCTCTAACTGCCTGCTGCTTCCCCTCCTCTCTCCTCGGTTCCCCTCCTCGGCTCCTCCGCTCGCATCTCCTGTGGGCGGGACTAAGTCTCGAGGATAGGAGTCGAGGAAATGAGTCGAGGAGGGGAAATTAGAGTATTGAGAAACCTCTATACCCTTTTTTTAGGAATCTGGTACCGGGTTGCGGTCCGATAATCCAAAAATCAGCTCCTAAATTCTAAACCCATCTCCTATCCCTTGACCTCTGAGTGAAACGTCACGGGGTTAAGGGATAGTGGATAGGAGAATTAAAAAGGACTTAGGAGAAGAGACTGCAGTACTTTAGAGAATCTGAATGCACTTTCACTATCCGACGTGTTTATGATGCGCCAGCGGACGTCATGAATGTGCGTCTGCTGCTGTGGGGAAACTATGGAAACTACAGTTCTCTATACAGCGGACTACAACATGGATGTTCAATAAGAACGAGGGACTCATCTAGAGACTCTGCACCGTGCTCTGATGCTGCTGCTTTATGCTTTATGAACGTGGACAACAGAGAAACATATTCTTCAGGACCAAAGTTGGAATTGAAATAAAAAAGGAAAGTGAAACTTATGCTCGTCACCCTCTCCCTCCGGTCCACATTAATACAAATGATCCCAATACGTATGATTGTATGAACTATGAAAAGATCTTAAAATAAATACAAATGTATTTATTATAAACGTTAGTCCTTAACATCTATCACTGTGTATATCACCATTCAAACATCTTTTAAAAGTTGAACAAACTCCACACAGCTCAGTAAAGACTGTGAGATGTTGACTTTATTTGATCATTTCAGTAAAAACTAACGTTCATATTTCTCTTTTTGATTATAATACTGATGAACGTTCAGAACAAAGCACTTTGGCAACTTACCACATACGTTTTAAAATGCTTAATAATCACCGTAACGTTCATGATATAATTTCTCGGTCATAATCTGTTGTTTCCGTGAACGGCCGACTGTTGAGTGACGGCAAATGCTGCGGCTGCAATGCATTGTGGGGCAGCATTTTCTCCTCTCTTTTCGTCAAGGGAGGTCCAGTGGTTCCTAAGCTAAAGGTTATAAAGGAAGTTTGAAACCTTCTTTCCTTTCATTTGGAGAATTGGAACGGCACTTAACATGGCTGCCACTGAGGTACTTCCGGGTCATTTCACTTGGTTAGGAAGGTTCCTAAACTAAATGGACTATTGGAACCATAGATATATATATATATATAAACACTAGATGGCTCATGGGAGATTTTCCAGCGTAGCTGACCGGCCGCCATCTTGCTACAGTTAACAGTTACTCTGATTCGTGTTATGGTAGCTGTTGTAAGGTGAGTGATCTGCACAATAATACTCTTAACTCACTGAAATCTTGACTGATTTACAAACGGTTTGGTTTATTATAAACATGATTAGCATGGCTATGATACAGGATGCTTGGACATGTTGAAATTGCAGCTTTTCTTTGTGTATGTGGTTGTATTTATTAGCTGGCTAATAACAAGAGGCTGTCAGTGAGACCTAGTATTACAAAGTTGACCCAGCAACTTTACACCAGTGGGAGAGGCAGAACTGCTCTTTCTTTTCAATACAACTTAAGTTACACATGATTTCTTCCAAGTGGTTTGGCTTGTTAAAAACATCTTGCATTATGATACAGGAATTTGCTGGCTTTGTGTTTACAGAAGTACCTGACTATGCCGGACTTTTGTGCAGCCTACGGATGTTCCAATCGCCGCTGTCTGCAAACAAGAACCCGTGGGATCACCACATATGTTTATGTTTGCTCAGTCTAATAAACCCATAACATGGTTGTGAAAGAATGATTGATTGTTGGTGTGCCATGTGTCACTGTGTGTCTTATTGGTTTTGTGTTATACTGTATTTTATTGTGTGCAGCTGGTCCTTATCTCCAAGACACATTTAAAACAAATAACCTTGAAGTCCCATCTCTCCCCACCTGCTCCTGCTTCCTACATCCCCTCCACACCAAACCAAGTTGTTCTTCTTAATAATAATAATACATTTATTTTGGGGGGCCGCCTTTCACAACACCCAAGGACACATAGGATAGTTTATGTTTAAATTGTTCCCTATATTGCATAGGGGCAATATAGGGAACAATTTAAACAGTGGATTTTGTGATATATCAGCCGGGATGAGACAAGACAAACCACAAATGGACTACAGAAGGACACAAAAGGACACATGGTACAGTTTATATTATTCTTGGTCTTTTTTCAATAACATATTTCAAAGGTTCTGGATTTGTTTACAAATCTAGAAACTAAATACAAAACTAGGATGATATGAAGATCTCATGTCAAAAATAATTGTGATAAATTAGACAGAACTGGCCTGTCTGTGAGCACATTTTATGTTGGTTTGGTTCTTCTGATAAAGGTGTGAATATCTAAATAATATACCAACATAATGCTATTGTCATTAGTTGTGTCCCTGTTCTTAAAGCTAAGGCATTGCTAAATTAACAACTCTTGGCTTACAGAGTGGTAACATGAGACCGATTCTTATATATAAAATATAAATGTATTTTAATTTTATAATTTATTTTAAATATTAACAATATAATCAAATAAATGGAAATATATACACCGGCAAATATTTAATATAAATACCTTGTCTGTGTGTGTATAGCTATTGCTTTATCTGATTAATGTTATTTTCATATGAAAGTCCATGATTATAAGTATGCAGTATTATAACTACATCTTTGATGTTTATAAAAAACCAAACCGTTTGAAAATTGGTTGAAAATTGAGCAAGCTATGGTTATTTAAATAGTAAACCATAATGTTATGAATGAGAGAACTCCCTGTAGCAAGATGGCGGCCAAGTGGCAACGTCGGTCTCCATTGGCCAGCAGCGCGGGTGAGTCATCTAGTGTTTATTATATCAATAGAGGCTTCTCAATACTCAAATTTCCCCTCCTCGACTCCTCGACTCCTCGGTCCTCCGGTAGTGACCCGGAAATGAATTTCAGCGCGCCATTTTGAAGGACGTCTCATTTCTCTAAATGCACACCGAGGACCGAGGATCGAGCATCGAGGAGGCTCTCTGGAGGAGCTATAACCGAGGATACACTGATGGTTCCTCCACGGCTCCTCCGCGGATGCATTTCCGGGAACGGTGGAGGCGTGACGCACGGCCGGACTTATCTCAGCCAATGACAGCTCTGCATGCATCCCCTGGATATTATTTGAGAACCTGCTCTCATCGCAACGCGATGTTTACAGTGAGAACAGCTGTGAGGTCCTGCAGAAAGCAGAGCAGTGTGTAAAATATATATCACTCAGTATAACAGGCCTACTCTCTTTATTTGCTTTAGTTTAGTAGATATCTACAAAGAGTCCATATTTTTCTAAAACCATTTAGTGCTTCACATAATAAAATACACAACGGCTGTAGCCTGATTATGCTTTAGCAGCTGTAGGTGTGTGTGGTACAGTATGTAGGTGTGTGTTGTACAGTGTGTAGGTGTGTGTTGTACAGTGTGTAGGTGTGTGTTGTACAGTGTGTAGGTGCGTGTGTTGTACAGTGTGTTGTACAGTGTGTAGGTGCGTGTGTTGTACAGTGTGTAGGTGCGTGTGTTGTACAGTGTGTAGGTGTGTGTGTTGTACAGTGTGTAGGTGTGTGTTGTACAGTGCGCAGATGCCGCGGACAGACGGGTCTCAGTTGGTTTGATGTCCTTACTTTTAATACTTGCAAATACAACTTTTGGCCCGTAATTTCAATTCCCCATTTCAGCGACCAGAGAGAGAGGGGGGGGGGGGGGTATATCCAGTCTCTGACTGTGTTACGTTATTATGAGAGTGCTCTCATACTTTAAATTGTATATATTTATATAAATATATTTGTGTGTGTGTGTCCGCATCTGTAGCCTGTTATTGTCTCATTATACCGCACTCTCAATGAATTCAAATAAAATATGTGGGGGAACAATGTTCAGCTGATCTAACAGAGATTATAAAATATGACAAAACACTCGACAGCTGATGCAGCTGTTGCCACGTCATAATGAACGGACGTCGCTTTAATATGACCGCTCAGAGGAGAGGAGTTCTCATTTCTTTAAACGTCTGCTGCTTCCCCTCCTCTCTCCTCGGTTCCCCTCCTCGGTCCTCCGCTCGCATCTCCTGTGGGCGGGTCTAAGTATCGAGGAGGGGAGTCGAGGAGGGGAGTCGAGGAGGGGAAATTTGAGTATTGAGAAGCCTCTTATGATTGGAACGCGTTGCCGTTTAACTGGTTACACCGGGGAACTCGTGACGTTCTAAAACGGTAGGAATGGGGCGTGTACTTTGAGGAGCCATTGTCGAATAACCAGGAAATGCACATTTTGATCTTCTTCTGTTGTTTACATTTATCTTTTGGTATATTTGGCTCCATAGGAACACTTTGATGCACATTCAGTACCAGTGTGTGAGGTTGTGGTTGCGATGCCGATATCCGGACGCGTACAGCGAGGACTACAAAATGACAATGAGGTGACTGGGGATGTCTGTTCAAAACATTGCAAACGTGAATAAATCATTTCAAATATGTATTTGTCTCTGACTTTCATTTGCACATCGTTGTTAATGTGATATTTAGTAGCTTTGATAGCTGTCCATACCTCCAGACAGCCTTCAAGTAAGACACAAGTTGTTTACTCAGCCCGAATGCAGCATCGAGATCCGTGGCCAGCTGTGATCCTCTCCGGTTAACTTGTGACAGGACTTCTGTAGCTATTCTCCAGCGAGCAAGGTTTTTATTAAATACCTCCATCCCTCTCATCACAACAAGACTCTACACTGTGCAGGAAAAAAACAACATAAATGAAAATAACCTTGCTGGATAGCTTAGAATTATTTTATAATTTAATCACATAATCATCGTTTTTATCAGTGTAGATGTAATAAAAGCATGATTTAGTTTTTCTGCATCGTTTTGAGTTAGGAAGTGTGATTTTTTTTAATATTGTGGTGGGAAGAAAGAAGGCAGTCTGTGAAACTTGCTTTAAGATAAGATCAGATAAGAAGTACTTTATTGATCCCAATTTGTTTGCGTTGCAGCAGCATAAAAAGACAAGGCATTGGACACAAGATAAATGAAAAGACTAGAAATAAACAATCCAAAATGTAAACATCTCAAATAGAAATAAAATAACATTACAAAAGTAAAAAATAAAATATACATGTGGAAATACTAATTTACAGTATCAATGTTATGTGTGTATGCGTGACAAAGATAATGCCATGGCTGTTTACTGTAGAGCTGGAGGCCACGGCGATACAATCAATAGTTAATATGTCATTTGATATTTGATTCAGGATAAATATAATGACTTGGGTTTTGTCAGCGTTTAATAATAAAAAGTTGCGGGTCATCCATGTTTTTAAATATGTCAGGCATTTGTGACGTTTTCTTAATTGATATTGTTAATCTGGCTTGATAGATAGATAGTTGTGTATCATCAGCGTAACAATGAAAATGTATCGAAACAATTGGTGATTACACTAGGGCTGTCTCTGTGCTGGGATGGATTCTAAAGCCTGACTGAAAGTCCTCAAATGATTGATATTTAGAAATTCACCCAACTGATGAGCAACTGGTTGTTTTTTTTTAGATAAGGGGAGGGTTTGATATTGGTCTGTAATAGGCAGCTCCGGATCAAAATTAGATTTTTTAAGGAGAGGTTTAATTTCAGCTAAAATGACTGTGGTACATGTGGCCTGAGAGTAAGGGCATATTTATCAGTTTGAATAATTATGTGTTAACTTAATTATGGATACTATTTCTTTAAACATTTAAAATATTTCTTTAAACACATTTGAAAGATTTCTTTAAACATATTTGAAAGATTTCTGTAAACATAATTGATTTCTTAATATTTGTTGATATTTGTTTTAGGACCATCATTTGTTTCAGTAACAGTAGGCTACTTCTAGTAAAAAAAAAAAAAAAGATTCCTAATTACTAGCAGAATCTTCTTTTGGAAAACCGCCCACGACCTCTAAATATTTTATGCAACAGAGTATTGCTTTAATTATAATACTTGCACGTGACTATTTGTCCATGTTGTGGAGCTAGGTGACGTCATGCAGAGGGCGGGACATGTAGAGGTAAATGCGCATGTTGTTTGTGCGCACAGGTGAGCTGCTCACTGTCGCTGCGGATCGGGGACAACATGGGCAAACTTCAGGAGTTTAACATCACGTTTGACAAAAACAAAGACGTGTACAGTCCGGGGGAGTCCATCTCCGGGACCGTGAGCATCAAAGTGGGTCAGCTGCTGCAGTGTAAAGGTGAGAGACCCCCCCCCCGGGAAACCTGCCCGACGCCTAACGAGGAAGTGGAGTTTAGCTGGGACTACATTGGGAGGAAATGCGGCCTCTCACGTTGTTTGTACTATAAAAATACTCTGTCATAGTTAAAAAACAACACTACTTTTGTCTGTGGATTCAGAGCAGTGATTCAGTGGAGTTTTAATGGCGTTATAATCTCCTACAGCAGACTGTTATTGGTGATGGGATATTTTCATCATTCGAAAGTGTGGCCAGTGGTGTAAAGTAGATGTACTCAAGTACGGCATCGCATTCCACTGCTATTATGATTGATGTCCCACTAAAAAAGGAGGGTTACTAAATTATCCCACTGCTAAAGTGTCTAGATGACACAAAGGCCTGGATGGCGTGCAATTTCTTAAAACTAAATGAAGGAAAAACAGAAGTAATGGTTTTTGGTAGCACCACTTCTGTATACCTGGGTTCCCTGGCTCAGTACACCAAGCCCACCATTACGAACCTTGGCATTAAAATGGACCGTGAACTCAAATTTGAGTCAGATTAAATCTGTGGTAAAAACAAGTTTTTATCACCTGAGGCAGCTAGCCAAAGTAAAACCTTTTCTCTCCAGACAGCAGTTTCAGACGGTAATCCACGCCTTTGTCACCACTCGGCTGGATTACACCAACGCGTTTTCAGCTCCGGCTCGGAGCTGGAGCTGAAAAGTGCCGGTATTTCCTGTTCACACCGCAGCCACGCCGCCTCTTAGCTCCGGAATCCGGTTCACTTCCAGCTCCAAAAAATTGTCGGGAGGCAAGAGCTTCGGAGCTAATGCGGCTTTCACACCAGCGCTTTCCCCTTTCTAGCTCCGAGCTAGAGTTTTTCTGGTTCAGCTCTGGTTTTCCTTTTGTGCTCCCGCTCTGTTCACACCGCCCAGAGCCCGACTGGTGCTGCCTCTGTTTACATTGCAACGGGTCATTACATTACATTACATGTTACTTGTTAGACGCTTTTATCCAAAGCGACTTACATACTGTGGGCAATCCCCACAGGAGCAATTTGGGGTGAAATGTCTCGGGGACACAACGACATGCTGACTGCAGCGGGGTTTGAACCTGTGACCCCCTGATCCGAACACCTACGGACAACCCACTACGCCACACGCCTCCCCGGGTCGATGATCGTGTTGCTTTTAATCACACGAAGCCAGAATAAATTGAATAACGACTTCTCCAACCTTATGCTTTTCTCCAGAGTGCCGTGGTTCATTGTTTATTAATGTGTTTCTGCAGCATTTACCGACCGCTGCAGCGCTGCTCTTCCACGGGAGTTTATTCTCCCGTTAGCTCCCGGTTAGCTCACACTGCAGCGGCCGCTCTAAAGTATTCACTGTCCGACTCACACAAGCAGCTGATGCATATCCCCAGTTCCCCTTAGCCTAAGTGAACGTGTGTCAGTCTGAATTGACTGTTTGGCATCACAACGCTGTTATGAAAGTTTCTCTGGTATAAAACGGGTGATGTTGGCATAGCAACCGAAGCTAAACTGACTACTTGCATCCGATAGCTGCTATAATACAAAACAACACGTCTGCCTCTCTCCACAATGATCGATAACAGTGAACGGATGGTCAAAGTAAGGTACAAATAAACAGAATCACACGAGCCTGGTTAGTGCTGCCTGACTTTATAAAGTGTGTTTATAGGCACTACTGCTTGTAGGCAGGCATGACAGTCGACCCATGTTCAGGGGAGGTGGGTTTAGTTTCCTGCACGCCTCGACGTAAGAGAGATAGAAGCAACGCCACCTCTTAGCTCCGAAGCTGTTGCCTCTAGACCGACAATTTTTTAGCAGCTATCGGATGGAATCAATACATGGGCTGCACACGTTGTCGTGTCCGACTATCACAAGTAGAATCATAATAAAAATACGCCGGTAAAATGTGCCTGTAGAAAACGGTTTATGCCACAATAGGATAGCAATAGCAAGTAGTCAGTTTAGCTTCGGTTGCTATGCCAACATCACCCATTTTATACCAGAGAAACTTTCATAACAGCGTTGTGATACCAAACCGTGTCAATTCAGACTGACACACATTCACTTAGGCTAAGGGGACTGGGGATATGCATCAGCTGCTTGTGTGAGTCGGACAGTGAATACTTTAGAGCGGCCGCTGCAGTGTGAGCTAACCGGGAGCTAACGGGAGAATAAAGTCCCGTGGAAGAGCAGCACTGCAGCGGTCGGTAAATGCTGCAGAAACACATTAATAAACAATGAACCACGGCACTCTGGAGAAAAGTATAAGGTTGGAGAAGTCGTTATTTAATTTAATCTGGCTTTGTGTGATTAAAAGCAATGCGATCATCCACAGCATGTTCACCTCCAAGATGGTCTGAGACCAGCCACTCGGACAGCTGCTGCAACAATCGCTTTGCATAACCAAAGACTTTCTGCTGTCAGAAACCGTCTCAGGGAAGCTCATCTGCATGCTCGTCGTCCTCATCGTCGGGGTCTCGACCTGACTCCGGTTCGTCGTCGTAACCGACTTGAGTGGGCAAATGCTCACATTCGATGGCGTCTGGCACGTTGGAGAGGTGTTCTCTTCACGGATGAGTCCCGGTTGTCACTGTTCAGGGCAGGTATAAAATCTATGTTTGAGAGAACAGTGTCTTTCCCACAGTCGGTGTTTGTTGCTTTCATGTTTCAACATGACGATGACGGTGCACAAAGCCAGCTCCATAGAGAGAATATCTTCTGTCAAGTGTGAACGAAGCTGTGGCTTCTACTCTCACACCTCTGGAGTTCAGCTTTAACATTGAAGGAGAGAACAAGGTCTCCTGGATATCCTGTCATCGTCACATAACACTTTCTTCACTTGTATGTGTGCTAGGTTTCATAATAATGAGCATATTTTCTTATACCCCTCTCTTACTCCGGGGTTAAAGACACTTGTTGTGATTTTTTTTATACTACTTTAAGAATAAAAAACGGTCTGCCTTTGTACCGTGTTTGATTTAGTGTTTTACGCTGCAGCTGCTTATAAAAGTTTCTGAGGGGAAAACCTAAAACCTGTGTCTCTTGTTTGCAGCCATCAAAGTGAACTGCAATGGTTTCTGTGGCATCACCAGTAAGGAAAACGACACGGCATGGACTCTAGAGGAACAGTACTTCAACAGCACCATCTCTGTTGCAGACAAAGGTATGCATCCAAACCCTGGAAATATGAACTCCACACTGATTCAAAGATACACTTTACCACATCAGAAACAGTAAATAATACTCAGTCTGCCATGAACAGTGACGTGTGGGTTAACTGTGGCCTGCAGCAGGGATGTGACCCCTGCAGCCGGAGGCCTCTGCCTGCTGGGAAACAGAGGCTGATTGTTACTGTTTCCACTGACAGAGATTATCTGTGCTCTGTGTCCCGAACAGGAACCCTGAAACAAGGAGAACACACCTTTCCCTTCAAGTTCCTCATACCAGGTAGGAGCGAGGATTGATGGGATGAGCACTGTGTACATTCTTCCCTGTGTTTGTGTGTGTTAGTCAGACATGTCCTGGCATGTTGATGTTTACCAGCAGTGAGGAGGGGGCTCTTCTCCCATCATTCACTGGGGCTCATGCGTGTTGTGTGAAACATTGAACTGATCTCCAGTGTTTCTTTGAACCAGCCCAACTTATTTCCCAAAGCCAGTACTTTACATTTGACCATTTCAAGTCATCATGCTGCACTTCGCTTATCAGTGTGTTCATGTTTACCAAGCACCCAATGCCCCTTATGGTGGGGTGGGCAAGAGGAAGTAGTTGTTCCTATGTTCTATATTGGTGGTATACATACACAGGTCCCTAATGTTTGCTGTTAGCATATCAAACTGTCAATCAGTCTTTCATAGGGCCAGAAACAAGTAAGGGGTAATGTGCAGTGAGGCGGACATTATGGGTAAAAGACCGAGGTGGGGGACTCGACTCACATGACTTGACTCGAGTCGCATATTTTTGGACTTGAGACTTTCTTGACTAACATTGATAAAAGACTTGACTTGACTTTGACTTGGTGTTCATGACTTGAGACTTGAAAATGTTATTGAAATTGCACTACTACAATATCCAAATCAAAGTAACATCAAAATGTGTGACCTGCTCCATCGAAATCAGTCGCATTGACCCCGAAGACACATTTTGAGTTGTATACACCGTTGGAAAGAGGAGATTCCTAGCTTTCTAATGATATCAGGATTGTTGTTGTTGTACTCCAAATATTAAGCGAAATATGTCACATTATATAATGACTATCACCGAGTCATCATTTTGAGAAAAAGGCCTTTAAAGTTTCCTCTTCTCTGGAATCCATCGATCTGATTGATTATTAGTGGAGCAAATTATCAAAATACTACGGAGGGAAGATATTTTCGTTTGGAGGGGAAGCGCGAGTGTGTGTATACGTGTGTGTTTGTGTAATTTTGCGTTTGTGTGTATTGTAGGGGTGTAACGGTATTCGTCCCGTACCGTCACGATTCGGCACATGCAGTCACATGGCGAATATGCCTTTTTTTTAACGAGTGGGGAAAAAAGTCTGTCCTTCAGGGCAGTATCCATTACACTATTTATAATCCAGGGGGCGGTACTGCGCCTAAAAGCTGTTTGCCAGCCGCCCTTAAACAACAAATGAAGAACAATAACAAAACACAACAAAACGAACAAAATACAAGAAGAAGAAAAGTTAGTATGGTGAGTTCAGATAACACACAGGAGCTAGAACCCACCTGCTTCTTTTAAATCAGCTGTGTGGGAACATTCCGGGTTCCCTGTGGACTACAATAACGATGAGGTGTGCGAGTGGTGGATCGGACGAGGACGGTGTGTCGGCGTTGTTAGACAGCGGTGCGGTATGCTAATGGGAACACAACTCAAACATGCTAAATCATATCAGAAGGCATCACCCAGATTTGCCAATCACCGGAGCCTGGCAAAAGACAACAGCTGTTCAACAGCTGATCCCCGCTGTTTAAACCGATAGACATGAGAGCCGTGAGACCAAAATAAATAATGGAAGCTTTTGGCTTATGCGCTCTTGAAACACTTTCTTATTATTTATGATGTAATATTTTCAAGACATTCTTTTTAGTTTTACAGCTTGATGAAACCTTTTTGTTTGACATCAGCCATTATAGATAATATGGCCATCTGAGTGTTTGTGGTTTGTTTTTAACACAGTTAATTATTCAAAATGTCAGAGTTCCTTATTTTTGAACTGAAACGTGCACTACTGTTCAAAAATAAATAACAACAAACCTGTAATTATGCATTTGGGACTTTTTTTTGCTTTTTCTTGTTGTACCGAAACCGTACCGAACCGTGACCCCCAAACCGAGGTACGAACCGAACCGTGACTTCTGTGAACCGTTACACCCCTAGTGTATTGTGTTTGTTTCCCGGGGAAAACCCTCACGAGAAACAGCGGCTGTTGTTGTGCCTGCTGTGACGTTAAGTTACTCCGTTCTCCGCTTGTAATCATGCCGAAGCTTCAAAGTTGTATTTATCATCTGAATTTGCCGAAACAAGTTTAATATTCTGAAAGCCAAGACTCTGTTTAATTTAAATCAGATGAAAACAAACTGTCACGGACCCTGCCGTGTCATCTATGATTACTATACGCTTACATTCATAATGTCAGCCGGAGGGAGGGGGGCGGCGCTGCTGGAAGAGCAGATTGCGAGTGAGAGGTGCTTGTCTTCGTCAATTCACACGCTTCAAAAATGTATTTATCGTGTGATTTTGGAAATAAAAGTTTCATATTCTGAAAGCCAAGACTTTGTTTGTTTAAAATCAAACAAAACAAAACACCCGAACCCTGAAAAAATAGTTTTTTACGTAAATCCACGTTTATTTTGAAATGAGCCGTTGCGACTTCCGACTGATTTCGATAGAGCGGGTCACGTATGCATTAAATATTGTGGAACTGCAGAGAACCTACTAAAAACCTGATTTGGTAATGATCCACAGATCCAAAAAATTCAACTATTATTATTACTATTATTAGTAATATGTGCATTATATCCTGCCTCGGAGAGCACTGACACTTTAGAATTTCTCAAATCACCCGTTTGACACGGTGGACCGCTCGGTTGCACTGTTGCATGCAAAGTGAATGCTTTGTTGTTTTGCTTTGGAGGAGGTATGTACAAATGATCAGTGTTCTTCCTCCCTTCCTGTCAGTGGAGCTCCCGCTGGCAGAAGCCCCTCCCCAATCAATTAATATTGATTTAATTAAAGGTGTCCTATCATACAAAATGCACTTTTTGATGTATTTTATACTTAAATATGTGTACCCGGTGTGTCAGGGAACTCACAAAGTGTCAGAAAACTAAACCCTCTCTTTTCCTCCGTACCCAAATCTCTAAAGACGGGGGAACAACGGAGCTGATCCAGAATTGCGTCCGATATGGCGTCGGAAATGTGGGCTGGCTTTACGCCCACGGCCCTATCAGAAACAATGCCCAACGTGTTTTGGAAGTAATATGGTCTGTGTTTACATTAGCAAGCATCGCTAACGCTGTACTGGAGAGAATATGTGAACCGCTCTATCGAAATCAGTCGGAAGTCCCAACGGCTCAGTTTTGTTTGATTTTAAATAAACATATGAAATGAATATGAAACTTTTATTTCCAAAATCACACGATAAATACATTCTTTAAGCTTGTAAAGGGACGAAGACAGGCACCTCTCACTCGCACTCTTCCGCAGCGCCGCCCCCCTCCCTCCGGCTGAAATTATGAATGTAAGAGTATAGTAATCATAGATGACACGGCAGAGTCCGTTACAGTTTGTTTTCATCTGATTTCAAATAAACAAAGTCTTGGTTTTCAGAATATTAAACTTGTTTCGGCAAATTCAGATGATAAATACAGCTTTGAAGCTTCGGCATGATTACAAGCGGAGAACGGAGTAACTTGACGTCACAGCAGGCACAACAACAGCCGCTGTTTCTCGTGAGGGTTTTCCCCGGGAAACAAACACAATACACACAAACGCAAAATTACACAAACACACACGTATACACACACACACTTGTGAGCTTCCCCCAGCTTAATATTTGGAGTACAAAAACAATCCTGATATCGTTAGAAAGCTAGGAATCTCCTCTTTGCAACAGTGTACACAGCTCAAAATGTGTCTTCGGGTCAATGCGACTGATTGCGATAGAGCAGGTCACATGTGTAAAAAAAAAAAGAAGAAAATAAAAGGAACTCACCTCGTGGTAAACCCAGAAGAGCATTTGAGCGCCATATTGTTTCAGAAATAATCCTTGATGTGGTTTGGAACAAAATATGGCGTTTCATCACGGCAGCATTTAGCTGAGTATCTGGGTAGAATTCTGAGAAGGCAGAAGCTCGCCCCCTCTTTTTGATTTGATTTAAAGCTATTGACCCAGAATAAAAAACAAAACACTTCACAGACATGTTTTTTATAAATGTGTATATATCTGAGACCTATAATATATGCCTAAATATAGTATCATCATCATTGGATTAAACACTGCATTTCATTGACAGCCCTTGTTTTGATTTGATTATAGTTTGTAATGAATTACCACAGAACCATGATCACACCCCATCTCCTATTCAGTTTGTTTTTAGTCCTAACTTTGCCACAACCCTTTTTTCCAAGCATTATTCATTACGTGTGACTGGCGAGGCCACACAGTATCGTTTTTGACAGACATATCATCTCATTCTCCTTCTTCCCCCACACATGTTGTCATGCTACTCGTCCCCCACACATGTTGTCATGCTACTCGTCCGACACGAAACACACATCAAAAGAAATGACAAGTTTAAATGGTTCTTGAGACCATGGACTTTATTAGACTAGTTGGATATGTTTTGATGGCTAGTGCGGTTCTGACGTAGCTTACATTTTGTGAACATTTCACCCTGTGTGTGTGTGTGTGTGTGTGTGTGTGTGTGTGTGTGTGTGTGTGTGTGTGTGTGTGTGTGTGTGTGTGTGTGTGTGTGTGTGTGTGTGTGTGTGTGTGTGTGTGTGTGTGTGTGTGTGTGTGTGTGTGTGTGTGTGTGTGTGTGTGTGTGTGTGTGTGTGTGTGTGTGTGTGTGTGTGTGTGTGTGTGTGTGTGTGTGTGTGTGTGTGTGTGTGTGTGTGTGGAGACTTGGAGTGGGTGTGTGTGTGGAGACTTGGAGTGGGTGTGTGTGTGGAGACTTGGAGTGGGTAACATGACGGCTCGAGGGGAGAGGAGCTGGGAAATCTGAAGAGTTTTTGTTCCAAATACTGCTCGGCTAGCCACCATGTTCACTCTGCATACATCATTTGGTGATATAATGTAGGGCAGGGCTATTGGATCACAAAATGGGCCAGATTTTATAACTACAAAACTCAGCTGGGCCGACATTCAACACAACAAACCGAAGTGGGCCGGTCGAGAGTCCCGGGCTGATTGTTAGTCCCAGTCCACCACTGGCTACATGACCGTATGATCGCCCTTATTGACGCACCTCATTCCTAAACTTCTAACAGATGCAACATAAACCGATCCTTCAGCCTCACATGAGCTCTCAGACACGTTCAACATTAACCTGTCATCGCTGTCTGAGCTTGCTGCTGTGTGCGCCGTCGTGCGTTTACATGCAGAAGCTGGGATCCTGAACTGGAGCGCTGTGCCCGCAATGACGTCACACATCATTTGGCGGGACTTGAAGAATCCCCGAGAAGATCCAGAAAATGGTCAACATTGAGATTAATGGTTATCAAAGTACAAATATCCAAAATCAGTTCAGTAACGGTTTTTAAGGGGACAATATTTACTCAAATCGATGGGTTTGGATGATGGGCGAAACTCGCGTCACAGGCTCTTTAAGAACTTGCTGCGGGCAATCTAACGGCTGCAGCTTGTCCCAGGGCCGTAGTTTGGACACCCTGATTTAGAGACACAAATGAGAGCGAGTATGGAAAATGTTCTGAAGTAGAGCATTTGTCTCATGCCACTGGTTCTCCTCAAGTTTTCCATCTACCACCACCACTTCCTGTCACCTGCCATCTACAGTGAGTCAGCAGCTTCTGTTCCACTTACTCATCACAGTGCAATCTGGAGAGCACTCCCTCGTGACATCAGCAGATGTTTGACAACAAAGGGGAGTTTCTCATTGTTATTCTGAGACACGGAGCAGTGACCAAATGTTTTTTAGATAATGGGACAGTTTAGTTGGATCATGGTAAACCTTTTTGTTTCTTGTGATATTCCAAATAATACAAACTTGTGATGTCTAAATGTCCTTAAAGACATTTGTACAACCCTGCCCTCTTTAAGTTTCACAGTGTTTAACTATAGCGTGAAAGAGTGTATCTTTGTTTAGCCTTTGTAAAGAAACTCATGTGCCTGACATCGCTTGGCAGAAGCAACACCACAGAAACTCAAAAGCAACCCAACCAGTCTTTTTACTGTCCGAAACTCAGGGCACTCTCTGGAGGAATGTTTTTTGAAGATTTGTTTTTTAACTTTTTCACCTTCATTTGGAGTTGGTTTAATTTCCATTTTTGTTTGTCCGGTGTTTAAACTTTAAACAGAAACACTAGATGGTTTGGTCTGTGCTGACGATAGTTTCCTGTACATCAGGCTGGCTGCCATGCTGCCTGTGGATTTCTGCAACTAGTTGTGGAATTTGAAGTCCTATGTGTCACAAGTTAATTTTAAACAACGCTCTGTTGATCTAGTATTTTTTTCGTAATCTCTGTTGGTGGCCTTATTTTAGTGTGTAAGTTACTTAACAACATTTTAATTCCAGTGAGGGCTGCTGTGCTTCATGTATAGAGCACTGCATTAGTAATTACCAATATGACATTGTGATTCAAATCACCTGCGTACCATGCTGCGAATGGATCTGGCCCTTCCTACATCCAGGACTTGGTTAAACCGTACACCCCAGCACGTGCACTCCGCTCTGCATCAGCCAAACGGCTCGCTGCACCCTCGCTGCGAAGGGGACCCAAGATCCCATCAGCAGAAACATGTGGGTTTGCTATCCTGGCTCCAAGATGGTGGAATGAGCTCCCATTGACATCAGATAGCTTACACACCTTCCGGACTGAAAACTCATCTCTTTCGACTCCACTTCGAGCGATAGAACTACTAACAAAGAACTGCTAACAAAGCACTTATATACTAACAAAGGGCTGGCTTACCTAAAGCCAGTTGAGTAGCACTTGAAATGTTTTTGCTCTATGAAGCCTGATGTACTTTATGATTCTGTTTTCTTCAAGTTTGTATCTTGTTGGTCGAACGCACTTATTGTAAGTCGCTTTGGATAAAAGTGTAAGCTAAATGCAATGTAATGTAAATCATTTGTGACCCGCTCTATCGAAATCAGTCGGAAGTAAACGTGGATTTACGTAAAAAACTATTTTTTCAGGGTTCGGGTGTTTTGTTTTGTTTGATTTTAAACAAACCAAGTCTTGGCTTTCAGAATATGAAACTTTTATTTCCAAAATCACACGATAAATACATTTTTGAAGCGTGTGAAGGGACGAAGACGGGCACCTCTCACTCGCACTCTGCTCTTCCAGCAGCGCCGCCCCCCCTCCCTCCGGCTGATATTATGAATGTAAGGCGTATAGTAATCATAGATAACACGGCAGGGTCCGTGACAGTTTGTTTTCATCTGATTTCAAATAAACAAAGTCTTGGCTTTCAGAATATTAAACTTGTTTCGGCAAATTCAGATAAATACAACTTTGAAGCTTCGGCATGATTACAAGCGGAGAACGGAGTAACTTGACGTCACAGCAGGCACAACAACAGCCGCTGTTTCTCCTGAGGGTTTTCCCCGGGAAACAAACACAATACACACAAACGCAAAATACACAAACACACACACACACACACACACACACACACACACACACACACACACGTATACACACCCACTTGCAAGCTTCCCCTCCAAACGAAAATATCTTCCCTCCGTAGTATTTTGATCATTGCTCCACTAATAACCAATCAGATCGATGGATTCCAGAGAAGAAGAAACTTTTAAGGCCTTTTTCTCAAAACGATTACTCGGTGACAGTCATTATATAATGTGACATATTTCGCTTAATATTTGGAGAACAACAACAACAATCCTGATATCATTAGAAAGCTAGGAATATCCTCTTTCCAGCAGGGTATACAACTCAAAATGTGTCTTCGGGTCAATGCGACTGATTTCGATGGAGCAGGTCACATGGGTCTGTTCGATCGAGGAGACGAGATAAGATGGACCTCTGTTGATCCCAGCAGGGAAATTCAGGTGCAATAGAAGCAACATAATTAGAGAGAACACATGAGAATATACACAGGGATGATACCAATACAAATAAAATATTACAAAATAAAATAAGAATAAACACTATGAATGGAAAAGACAATAATGACTTGAGTCAAACACTGATCAGGTGAATGTACATATATACAGATATGTAAACCAAGTTAAATATGCATACATTTAAATGTGCAAGTACCAGTGCGGTTGAAAGTTGTATGTGCATACAGTGCTGATATTATTATTGTTCAGTGCAGGTTATTTGGGCTACTTTGTTAACCCTTGGTTGTGCAGCCTGTGCTCTGCAGAGCAGTGATGAGTCTCTGGCTGAACGAGAAGACGGAGGAGAGTTTGTCTCAAAGAACACTAGCCCCTAATGTAGAGACTGGAATTGGGGGGGGGGGGGGGGGGGGCAGTCTGAGGATGGACTATAATCGGGAGTAAGCAGTATTGTGGCATCATCTGTAGACACCGGTCTGAGAAGTCCAGGCTATATATATATATATATATATCCTGCTTGTTTACATTGCATCGTCATCCTTTAACCCGCGAGTCATTTCTTGCACTAATATCACATGGTCAACGTTTGTGTCCATAATTCCGTTGCACAACTATGAAACTTTCTAGTGAGCAGCGGCTGCTTGAATCCAGTCAAGAAGATACAAAGGAAACTGCAAACTGTGTAAAAACTGTCAGAACAACTCGCTGTGGAAGTGTGTATTTTCTAAAACATGTTTGTGTTCTTTCCACAGAGTCTGCCCCGACATCTTTTGAAGGAAACTATGGAAGGATCATTTACAGAGTGAGAGCTTTTATCAACACTCCACGCTTCGCCAAGGACTACAACACAGAGAAAGCTTTCTACCTGCTGTGCCTCCTAAACCTGAACGAAGTGCCCGACATATGGGTGAGAAATGATCCGACGTGTGTAAATGTTCTGTCCTCGTCTGCCTCGTCTAGACCACTACACAAGGCTGATCTACATGGACATAAACCGACCCCCATCCTTGTTCAATACATCCTCCATATGAAGATGCATGTCAAATGGACAGCCTGTGGTTTGTGGTGCTCGAGCAATTTACACAACACCATTCATCCCTTCTGTGTCTGCGTCCATAGTGCATAGTCAGCATGCTTGGTCCACCTGGCCACTTAACAATCATCATCTCCCTCCAGATTATGTTTGCTTTTGATGTATTACAAATCATTTGTAATCAATCCGAATCAGAATACCTGCATTAGTCCCACAGAGGGGAAAGACTGTGCTGTTAGACTTCACTTAGAAAAGTCAAACGGCTTTTAAAAGCAAAACGATCACGCATGTTATTTTGATGTCATTTTCCTCCAACGAGCAGGAGAAGATATGAAAAGATGACTGATATGAAGTCTGCACTTGTTTTCTAAGAGCCCTTAGCTAAGTGTAGTGACTAGTGAGCCATCAGCTACAGCTGTTGTGATGTGCTGGCTACATTTTCTTTTTTTTCTTCAATTTGTTTTATCTAAACCCTTTCAGTATTAATATATTATTATATTTTAATAGTTAATAATAGTAAACTTTTGCCAGACCTTGGATTTTGGCCTTCCAATGAAGATAGCGTTATTATTGCCAATGTGTAGGCCGTGGATGTATATTGAATCCCCCCGGACCCCCCTGCAGACGTGCTGTCTGAATGTTTATGTGCTACGACTATCGCTCTGCTGGGATGAAACCGAGTCATATATTGGCGCTGCGCCAGAAAATCATTTCATTTAAAAAAAAAATTCATTTATTTTATTATTTTAAATAATTGTATTTTCACTCAGAGTGGGGGTTTGAATACACTACAATCAAAATGTCAACATGATACAACATTTCACTTCTTCCAGAAATACAAATAAATAAATAAAAAATTAACATTCATAAAAATAGGAAATAATAAATACATTTCATCCCCACTCATACTTGAGTGTTTGTACAAAACGAACAAACAAACAAAAATCCCCCCCCCCCCCCCCCACACACACATACACCCCAGACAAGCTTAAGATGGTGCTTAAGTGGTGTTTTCCAAGATGTTTGGATGCTGGGTGAAACAGTTTCACATGCTAGATATATGAAATGTGAATAAACAGTATGTCTCAGGTCAGTGAAATTCCAAACTCACATATATTGCATGTAGATGGGATGATATGTTTGTAATAAATCGGCAACATCACTAATGATGTGCCACCTATTATTTTGACCTTGGGCCAGCCCTGGGAAATCAGAAGCCCGCCCCACGGATGTAGGTCTGCTGCTGTGTCTGAATGTTGATGTGCGATGTGCAAACCTTCTTTCTCTTCTGCACACACACATTCTGCTGTCAGATTTAAAGTGCATCCTTTTAAAGTGTTTGGTTGCTATGGGCTCAGAACAGTCTCATAATACACACATGCACACAGAAGGATTCAAACTTGTATTTTCGGTTCCACACTTGTGTTTTTCAATGCACACACAAATGTATTCCGTTTCATATACATGTAAATAAAATCCAAATACAGAAAAAAGTTTTACATATGTATTTTTGATCCTCACTTATTAGTTTCCCGTTTAAATCCCCTGAACCTGCAAACACAAACAGCTTTCTGTGCACGGGTCGCTGTGCATTCGTGTGTGGGTTTTTTGAGACTCCCCTGACGGTCAGCCGATTCGTACTTGTAATTGTTTCTATCTATAGCCAATCAGATGTCTCCTTCATTCTAAGCCAATCACATGAGCGCGCCCCCACGAGGGTAAGATTACTTACGCATTTTGCGCTGTCCGGTCAGCTCGCTAAACAGAGGGCGGAGCATCAGGTGATCATGCAGAGCAGCGTGTCTCGGTCAGACTCAGCAGCTGATCTGATCTCTCTCGCGTCCGGTTATACTTCACTCGCGTTCATGTCCATATCGATCAGATCCAGCTCTCCTGATCGGCCTTTATAGAGAGCACCGATCAAACTATTAAGAGCCGATAATGACCGGCGGGGCTCCCGCGGTTGACAGTTCACTGTCTAGCACTGGCTTCGTAGTGCACTGATCGATTAGGCTAAGCTAACCTGTAGCTGCTCCCTCCACACTCACAACAACTTCATACAGACATAAATAAAGCAGCTGTATTCACCACACAGGAAACACACATTTAAAACGGGTTTGCCTGCCGTTTTTGTGTACACAAGCATTCCTCAATGGTTCGGGAAGTGGCGCTGTACCGTAATAATATAAAGGCGTGCATTTCCTGTTCGGAAAGTGGCGCTGTACTGAGAGTGGAGGTGTCCTGAGATCATGGGCGGTGCCAGGATTGTTTTGCTGCAGTAGCTTAGCAGTTGCTATATGACAGCACGGCGTTGCTAGTTAATTTTCAAAATAAACAAACAATACCAGTGGGCCAAGCACGAGCCTGTTCATATTGTAGCGTTCACCGCTATTCAAGATCACTCAGCCTTCAATGTCGAAAACGTTCTCTTTATTTACAGAACCAATCAATAGTTTAACACTCATGACTTTCACGTGACACACACCGGAAAACGCACACACATACACACACCTGGAAGGGGCGGTCTCTCCCTAACTCCCACCAACAACATTGCCTAAATAACGCACTTTTCCTCCTCTCTGGCCTCATTCTGTGACTCTCCTCCTCCTCCTCATTCTCAGTTCTCTTCTCCTCCTCCTCTTCCTCATTCTCAGTTCTCTTCTCCTCATTCACAATCCCCCGTGTTAGATCTCACTGTCAGCACGCCTCGAACAATGCGCCATGTCGGAAAATACAACACATTCTTGATTCATTTAAAATGACCATTTGTAACTGAGAGGAGCGACTGCTCATTTCTGCCGAGATGCTCAAAGGGTGAGACACTGTGTCTGAGAATCACTGACTACCAGAATTTGTATATTCTGGAGTGGAGCTCTGCAGAGAGCAGGGTGGAGGAAATGAGGGCAATGGATCATCACGGTGCGGAGAGGAGCAGCGCTAGTTCCAATGCAGCTCGTGGTAGCAGCTAGCTGGTCCTGCTGCTGCGGGTGCAGCGGGTCAGTTGGCGGGGGCACCTGTTCTTCGTGGTCCCAATCCTCCCGGTTTTCATAGTGCGCATCGGGATCCTTGTGGATAGCAGGGTTGTCCGGTTGGACCGGCTCCGTTGGAGATCGCGGTCGTTTACGCTGACTTGTGACTGTGAGAAATGTTTCCATTTTCGATCTACTGAGAATTTGCCAAGTAACAGTTCACGCAGTAAATTACAACGACCCGCCCCTGATAGATCCCGCGAAAATGTATCATATTTATACACATTCTCGCGGGCTGCGAGAATGTGTATAAATGATACATTTTCATATCAAAACAATGGGGTTGCTAAGCCGTTGCTAGGCCAATTGTTGGAGTTGCTATAGCAACTCCTAGATGCCCCCTGGCGCCGCCCCTGCCTGAGATTAGCGCCTGCATGCAGGCTCCATGGAGCGGTCAGCTCCGGACTGCGCAAAATGCGTACATGAAGCGCTACGTCATGAACGCAAGAAATCTACCCTCGTGGGGGCGCACTCATGTGATTGGCTTAGAATTGAGGAGACATCTGATTGGCTATAGATAGAAATAATTACAAGTACGAATCGGCTGACCGTCAGGGGAGTCTCAAAAAACCCACACACGAATGCAAAGCGATCCGTGCACAGAAAGCTGTTTGTGTTTGCAGGTGCAGCGGTTTTAAACGGAAAACAAATATGTGAGGATCAAAAATACATATGTAAAACTTTTTTCTGTATTTGGATTTTATTTACATGTATATGAAACGGAATACATTTGTGTGTGCATTGAAAAACACAAGTGTGGATCCGGAAATACAAGTGTGAATCCTTCTGTGCGCATACGTGTATTATGAGACTGTTCTGAGCCCATAGGTTGCTGCCAACAACATAAAGCCAGGTTTTGTTTCACCTAATATCTCCCCATTCTCCAACCACTAATTGTCATTTTTTAGTTTCTATTAGTGCTGAATAAACAAACTTAATTCAATGAGTAATTTGTGAGCTATTTCAGTTTGGATTGAGCCCGGCCAGCTGTTTCCAACTGCGTCAGGTTTTGTGCTAAGCTATGCTAGCCACATCTGGACTCCAGCCCCGACTGACTGATATCTATCTTGCCCTCCTCCATGCAGGAGCCCAGTTCCTCTGCAGTGACGCAGCAGTTCACGTACTTGCTGGTGAAGACGGGGACCGTGGTCCTGAAGGCCCAGACGGACCTGAAGGGTTACACACAGGGCCAGATCATCCAGGTGTTGGCCCAGATCCACAACCAGTCCGGGAAATCCACTGGCAACATGGCGGCCAGTCTGATGCAGGTACACTCTTTTATTTAAATGTTCCCCAACCATACCAGCTGGTAGTGCTCAGGGTGACATCATAGAGCTTCCGCCAAATCCCAGTAATCCCAATATGGACTATTGATGTTTGATATTTGATTCCTGTTGGTGATTTCTTTTGTTTAGTTTTTGTAACTTTTTTACCTTTTTGAAACATGTATTTATAAAACAGAAACAAGCTACCAGGAGATGGAATGATAAAAACGTTACTGATTAATATTCTTATATTAAAATCGATCAAAAGAATACGTTTAATGTGAAAGACCCCCAGAGAGAACTAAGCATGTATTAAAGATTACAATTTTATTTATTTAATCGTTTATTTAGCAGGGACAATGCACAGTGATGAACGCTTAAAACCAGTGGCGGCTGGTGGAAAATATTGTTGGTGGGGCTATGGAAATAGGGACCAAACCATACTAAGGCGGGCCGGGGGGGGATCCTCCCCGGAAGACATTTTTGAGAAATGACCCCTTAAATGATGACTTCTGGTGATGTTAGAGGGGGGGGGGGAGGACAAATTGAGGTTTACAAATATGCGAGAATCCATAATGTTCAGTGTGGTTAGCTATGAATCTTCCACAACTGTGCAACAGTACAAGAGGCCCACACAAACTGCAGAGCACTGGTGCTTTGGGAACACTCACATGATGTAATTCCCATTTAAAATCGTGTGTGTGTGTGTGTGTGTGTGTGTGTGTGTGTGTGTGTGTGTGTGTGTGTGTGTGTGTGTGTGTGTGTGTGTGTGTGTGTGTGTGTGTGTGTGTGTGTGTGTGTGTGATTTTTTTTTTCAATATTTTTTTAGAAATACATACATGTTCAAATAAGAGTAGAAACCAAGTCGAATTTGTCAAATGTTTTGAACTGGTGAACACAGTTTGACAGCTATAGGCCTACAGCTTTCATGTGTGGAGGCGATTCACGATCAGCCCAGCTGTAGAGAAGACCCTCTCAGCTGGAACGGAGGTTGCGGGTATAGCAAGTATATATAAGTTTAATTTTGCATAGTTTGACCTCTACACCGCACTCACTAACCTGGTCGAAATATTTCCACACATTACTCCTTTTCCTCCATGTCTGTTGTGTAGGACTCTTCTTAGAGTGTAAATAATTACCGGACTATGACTGGTAAAATATGTTGAATACCGGCAAAACTAAATCTCTCCTGTCAAAATGTTTATGTACTTTGCCGCCACACACTGTTGCCAAGCAGCGCTTATTGTTGTTTAGGCTGGCCACTCATGTGTCGCGAGTGTTGACGGGGCGGGGGAGCACGCTCATGAACTGTTAGCGACTTAGCGCCGGAACCTCGCAACGGCTGCGGAGCTCATTTGCGCCACATTTGGGCCTAAGATGAGGGTTGAGTCTGCGTGATCTGCGTGTAGGGAGGGGCAGCAGCCATATCATTAGCTAGAACTAGCTAGATCTGATGGATTTGGACATAAACGCGTGTGAAGTATAACCGGACACGAGAGAGAGATCAGCACCTGCAGCTCTGCCCGCTGTGAGGGACCGGTGAGCGGAGCAAAACACACCTTTAGACGTCAACTAACACACATTTATCTATGGCACTGTCGTATATATATATACATTGAATTATTCAATTTGATAATATGTAATCAACTTAGGCATCACTCCCAAAAAAAAAAATGCAGAAAAAAACTCATTCGATACATGAATAATTATTCGAATACCTAAATAATTAAGAATATTCTATTAATCGTTCCCATCCCTAATAGTTTACAGATAGCAACAGTCCGCTTGTTGGCTGCTGCTGCTCCGGCTGAGGGCTCCTTTCTTACCGCCCGGGCGAGAGAGGGTCATGATACTAGTGTTAATTTCGTCAGCTATTTTTTAATTTAGTTTTAGTCTTAGTCCTGTGTTAAATTTCCTTTTTTAGTTTTAGTCATATTTAGTCACCTTCATCCTGTTTTTATTTAGTCTTATTTTAGTCGACTAAAACAGTAAACATTTTAGTCAAGATTTAGTCGACTAAAAGTCTGAGCATTTTAGTCTTATTTTAGTCAAAGAAAACTAATTATTTTAGTCTACTTTTTGTCAATGAAAACTGTTGAGTCTTTTTTAGTCATCAGATTATATAGAACATTTCAGTCAAACTAGTCTAGCCAAAACCAATAATTTGTCATTTTAGTATATATAAATAAGATTATCTTGTCCTTATTTGATGAAAAACACAGGTTGAATGATTAAGAAGCTTTGCAGAGAGTATCTGGTCAGGTTTTTGGTGTTTGTACCAGCTGTGTTATGGCCACATTGCTTCCCTTCTGATAAAACAATGCATTCGCTTTTTTTCTCCGCCTCATTGTAGCCAAAATGGGCCCAAATATCACATCGTTTCTTTCTCCCAAGCAGTGGTGGCTTTAGACTTTTTCGTTGTCAGTCATTTTGACGGACAGGATCGTAACATTTCCGTCATAATCCATTATTATCCGTCGAGTGCACAATGTATCACTCACGCTGACGGGGGGGTATTCGGTTAACGCGACCACTGCTCCTAAGCCCTGTTGTTGCCATTTTATTTTCTGTTAAATAAGGTTAGTTAGACCAGAGTCTTCCTGACAGTTCATATTGTGCCGCTGCCCGGTGTAATTCAAATGTACCGCCGCGCGCAGCACAGAAACAGCTGCTGCTCTGCCGCAGCACCGGAAATGGAACTGCTGGGAGAAAAACTGACTATCAGAGATTTAACGTTATCTTTGATAATATTTCGTCTCCTCATTTTTCGTCAACGAAAGTAAAGAGAGATTTTGTCATAGTTTTTATTTAGTAAACTACATTTTCGTCTCGTCACTTTTCGTCAACGATATTGCATGATGATTTCGTTACAGTTATTGTTTACTGCCGTCTCGTCATCGTCTCGTTTTCGTCATGGAAAAAAAGGTCGTTGACGAACATATTTCGTCATAGTTTTATCAACGAAATTAACACTACATGATACACGCCAGGCAGGAAACATGTGATTTATCAGTAACTTTAGACATCGTAAAACAATTTTAAACGAGATTTTATTGTAGATTATACATTTTACTCATACCAACTATATCATATTTACCTTGTTCATTAAAATAATAAATACAAATAAATACATATTTTTTTAACCCTCCAGTATCACTGTGGACGTTTTTGTCCATATGGGTCATTTTTCACTTTTCATTTTGCAATAACTTTGGTTGTGTTGGTGCAAATGGCCTGATTTATTGTAACAAGGCTATTTTCTCGATCTATTTTGGAATTTAAATTTTTCAAATCGGTCTTTAATTCACTGTGTAACAAATCGACTACGCAAATGAGTCATTCGAGACAAAAATGTCCACTGCAAAAGACTTTGATAAAAACATTATATTAAAAGGTTTTTTTCACAATTTATTATTCTCCTTCTCAGGGTGCTTCTGTTTCAGAGGTTGAATCCTGCAGCTGAAGTTACGGGCTGCGTGAGACCTCTTCATCTTACTGCTTGTTGCGTATCACAGGAATTAAATGACCATCCAGCCAAACGACACATATTTGAAGCTTTGGCTTTGCAGCCAGGTGTTTTTATTTACTTGAAGGAGTGTATGCATGGCTGTGTATGTCTGTTTGCTAAAGAGACATTATCAAAGGACTTTGAAGTTCCAAACAATTCAAAACATCGAGGTCAAGATCATACATCTGTTTACCTCAAAGACACCTGAAACGGCACAAATGAAAAACAAAACGCCATGAGAGCACATGTACTCCTGTCTCATTCTCACACACAATCACTCACACACACAAGGTATAATAATAATAATGCATTTTATTTATGGGCGCCTTTCAAAACTCTCAAGGACACCTTACAGAGCATAATCAAAGAAGAGCACACAGTAATACAAGATTTAAAAAATTAAAAACAACAATCAGTTTAGCAGAGATTAAGAAATTGAATATGCCAGTTTAAAAAGGTGTGTTTTCAGGCTGGATTTGAAGGTTGGGAGTGAGTCCATATTGCGGATGTCTTGTGGGAGAGAGTTCCAGAGACGGGGGGCAGAGTGGCTGAAGGCTCGTGACCCCATGGTGATCAGGCGGGCAGAAGGTACAGAGAGTTGGAAGGCAGAGGAGGATCGGAGAGTACGAGAGGGAGTGTAGATGTGAAGGAGCTCAGAGAGATATGGAGGTGCAAGAGTGTGAAGGGCCTTGAAGGTGAGGAGCAGCACTTTGAAGTCTATGCGCTGCTTAACGGGGAGCCAATGGAGTTGTTGGAGAACCGGAGTGATATGATTAATGAAAGGAGTTCTGGTGATGATACGGGCGGCTGAGTTTTGGACCTGTTGGAGCTTACGTAGGGATTTCTGAGGAAGACCAGAGAGGATGGAGTTGCAATAATCGATACGGGACGTAACGAGGGCGTGGACGAGGATGGCGGTACTGTTGGGTGTGAGTGACGGGCGGAGGCGGTTAATATTGCGGAGGTGGAAGTAGGCAGATCGAGTGATGTTGTTGATGTGAGCTTCAAATGATAAGGTGCTGTCAAGGATGACACCCAGACTCTTAACTTGGGGGGAGGGTGAGACTGTGGAATTGTCAATAGTGAGGAAGAATTTGTCAGTTTTAGCCAGAGTGGACTTGGAGCCAACTAGGAGAAACTCGGTTTTATCACTGTAAGGATTATAAGGAGGTTTAATATGTAAGAGTGTGTTTGGGAATGAGGGAGTGAGAGAAAGAGAGGGAGAGAAAGATATGAGGTGAAAACTGTGACTTGCTGTTAACCAAATCTACTGTATATTGTTGTCTCTGTACACACACACACACACACTGTGTACACACACACACACACACACACACACACACACACACACACACACACACACACACACACACACACACATATTTCTTTCTCAGCTGATACCACTCTTCCACATCCATACCAACACACCTACATCATATGAGTTGCACACATGTATTCCAATGGCTGTCAGGGCCCCGTTATACAACAGGCAAAGAAACCAAGAAATGACAAGCATGTAATTCAGTGGTAAAATGTCACATCTGGTTTTTACAGTCAAAAGGACAAATGGAACTATTTTCCTGCAATATAAAACCCTGACATTACAAAGTGCATGATGTTATACCGGTATGGCGGAGAGATCAAAAGATGTGGTCATAATGGGAGTGGACGGGACATTTTTGTCCGCGAGTGGCTAATGTGTGACTCTTTTGTTTAATCTGATTCTGTGCAAAAACTAATAATCCACCAAAATCAATGTTGTTGCTAATCTTTGACATATCCAAGACTGTTTTATTTAACCTTTATTTAACCAGATAAAAGCATTGAGAGAGAATCTCATTTGCAATGCTGACCTGGCCAAGAAGGCAGCAACGTTACACATAACACATAACACAAACATATAAAATACAGAGAACATAACTAAGAAAACAAAAGATAAAAAAGCAGTCACTACATTGTGCACATTAGGACAGTAAGAAAGGTGCACTACTTATTACTGCAAGAGCAGCTGGTGGTAAGGACTTCAGACAACTTCAATCTAAAACATACTATTGAGACAAGTGCCCTCAGTTTGAGGCTTGATTGAAGCTCATTCCAAGACCAAGGACCAGAATGAAAAAGACTACTTTTCCCAGCCTCAGCAGGAACCTGGACCCGTATCCAGGCGCTGGGTCTGAGGCTGTGAGAGTCACAAGCTGGAGCGAATCTGGCTCATATGCAGAGTGGAAGCTTTCCTAAAATGGCTTTATACATTAATAAAAACCAATGCTGCATCCTGCGCATAGTGAGTGAGGCCCATCCAGTTAGGCTATACAGTTTGCAATGATGAGTCCTACAGGGTGCATCTGATATATATCGCATGGTAGAGTGGGTCAAGTTTGGCCAAAACAGTGGGACAGGCAAACCTATAGATGGAATCACCGTAGTCCAGCTGGGACAGGAATAAGCCAGAGACCAACCTTTTACGGGATGAAGTTGAAAAACAACATTTAAGTCTGTAAAGGAAGCCAAGAGTGAATTTCAATTTCTTAGTTAGAACTTCAATATGGTGTTTGAAGTTGAGATTACTGTCCAACCAAAAGCCCAGATATTTGTAGGTATCGACAAACTCAACAGAGACGCCATCAAGGGTGTCAATGGAGAAGCAAGAGGACGCTGACTTGGGAGTAAAAAGCATTGCTTTGGTTTTCTTACTGTTCAAAAGCAGTTTGGAATCAAGAAGTGCATGCTGCAGCGTGATAAAGTCAGATTTTAGATTGGAAACGGCCATATCCAGAGTAGGAGCACATGAATATACAATAGTGTCATCAGCATACATATGATAGGTAGAAAATTGCATCTGATTACAAATATTGTTTACATATAATAAAAAGAGCAAAGGCCCCAAAATAGAGCCCTGTGGAACTCCCTTCTTCAAGGTGACAGGGTCAGAGACAGTACTACCCAACCTGACGCATTGAGTACGGTCGGTTAGATAACTCTGAAACCAGCAAATGGCCTTCTGACCGAAACGAGACATCAACATAACATTAGACATAATGTGGTGATCAACAGTGTCAAATGCTTTGGCCAGGTCAATAAACAATGCAACACATACAGATTTGTTATCCAAAGCAGCCTTAATATCGTATAAGACTTTCAGACCGGCAGTCACAGTAGTGCTTTGATCTGAATCCAGATTGCATAGGGTTAAGGATGTTGTGTGAATTTAAAAAAAGTTTTAGCTGAGTAGAAACTAGGGACTCAAGAATCTTTGATAACGCAGAAAGATTTGAGATAGGACGATAGTTATTTAACTCAGCTTTCAAGAGGGGCGATACCAGAGCTTGCTTCCACACAGCTGGCAGTGTGTGAGTGGACAGGGTGGGATTAAACATATCAGTTACTGGTTGTGCTATAATCTGAGCTGCAATTTTTAAAAAGAACAGGTCGAGGCCGTCAGGCCCGGCAGACTTTTTAGGATCAATTGTAAGACTTCAGAGACCGATAAATAAGCTAAATCAAAAAGAGGGGAGTTCATCTCTTGACTAGGGCTGTGAGTACGACCATGCACAGAGTCATGACTTTGCTCATCAAACACGTGACCAGCCTTTTTGAAGTGAGCATTGAAAGCATTAGACATACCATCTGAATCTGAAATAAAAGAATCACTGACCTTCAGTTTTTATGGGAAACTAGAAACCTTCTTGTTCTGAAGTGATTTAATTGTTTTCCAGAACTTAAAATGGTCATTAAAACAATCAGTGGTTAAGCTCAGATAGTAATCAGCTTTAGCTTTTTGAATAAGGGCTGAACATTTATTTCTGAGGACACGAAAAAGAAGCCAGTCATCACTAGTGTTAGACTTTTTAGCTAAGGACCATTGCTTATTTCGATCATGAATGAGATCAGATCGTTCTCTAGTAAACCATGGAGTGTTCCTATTCTTGACTCTGAATTTTCTAAGGGGGGCATGTCTATTAATAATCGATAAAAAGTGATCAATAAAAAATTGGACGGCAACATCGACAGATGGAATTAACGCTATGAAGTGCCATTTAACCTCCGCCAGATCGTGAAGGAAAGCCTGCTCAGAGAAGTGTTTGAAGCAGCGCCTGAGCACAATAAGGCCCTTGGCTTTGGGCAACTTAGTGCTCCTAACGCATGCAATGGTCAAATGGTCGCTGATATCATTAGGAAAAACACCAACAGACACATACTTATGAGCTGCATTTGTTAGAATGACATCTATAAGGGTATCGTTATTGGGTTTGGCAGGGTTTATTCTAGTGGGACTATCAATAAGCTGAGTTAAGTTCAAAGAATTCGCAAACCTGCTTAAACTGTGAAGATTTATCACTCAACCAGTCCCAATTTAAATCACCCAATAATATGATTTCAGAAGAAAACGTAGACAACAATTCAGTAAGGCTAGTAGTTGCATCCATGATGGCCGATGGAGGCCTATAACAGCCAATAACAGTGAGAGGAGCATTTGCTATAGTTATTTGGACTGCTAGAAACTCAAATGGCCTTGGAGTTGAAATTGAGTGAAGGACGGAGCACTGTAGTTTCTCAGCAGTGTATATTGCAACACCACCAGCTCTGCCCTTACGATCTGCTCTGAATACATTATATCCATCAATGTGAATAACAGTGTCAGTGACAGACGGTTTTAACCAGGTTTCAGAAACTACAACAATATCAGGCTTAGCAACTAAAAACCAGGTCTTGAAAACATCTAATTTAGGCACTAGGCTTCTAGCATTAACATGCAGAAAACCCAATCCTTGCCTACAGCTAAACTCATTCGGAGTTGGCAAATGATGCAGGGAAGCAGAGAAACACTCAGGACCAGGGTTCATGTTAACGTTACCAGAGAGTAAAAGCAGTAACAATATCAACAGTCTGGAAGATGATTTTTTCACATGGGCTCTGGACGCGTCGCTCCTCAGGGGGGCGGGGCTGCTCCGATCCTTCGATATTAGCGAGTCCAGAGTAAAAAGGGCATACGGGAGAGCGCATTTCGTACCATGAAACGTCAGCTTTTGGTAAAAACTATCCGATGGAGTCAGTGCTCCAGAGATTCCACCATCCGAATGTCCGAAAAGAACAGAGATATTGCTGGGAGGCAATCCGTCAGTTTTGCCGACATGCGGGCTGACAATTAATCCCAGGAGAAAAGCGAACACAAGTGTAGCTTTAGGCAACATTGTGCCTTGACACACCCAATTCAGGATCCGCAGCTCAGGTCGATCAGCAGCTCAGGTCAATCAGCCCCGACAGCACGGCAGGACAGACAGCAATCCAGAGTCCAAAAGAGCGACCGCTCAGGCAGAGAGCAAACAATCCAGTCGCAGCGAGGCACCGGCACAGAACAGCCCAAATACTTAAGCTTTTAAAATGTTTTTAAAAGCAAAATAAAAATTATAAAATGTCAGTATGCACAAGGAGAATGAGACAAACACTAACAGAGACAGAAACAAATCAACGTGCTGCCATCTTGGAACACACACCTGGGTGCAATCAATGTCTACAGCATTCCGATAATATCATTCTGTGATAATAAAAAAAAGCCGACCCCCCCCAACATTCATTATATGGAAAATAACTGCCTTTTTGTGCATGTTTTCATAGAAAACGCAATTTCATGTTTTCAAACTGGCAGTTAAAGGGTTAAAACCCTGAACATAATTTAACATTTGGTATTTTTGATCAGGACTGAAGTTGATTGAAAGATTTAACCCCAAAACGTTTTAAAAAATATTAATCTGTTGTCATTTTAGAGCAGTTTTTGGAAGTGGACATTTTTGTCCCGAATGACTAATTTGTGACTTTTTTGTTCAATCTGATTTTGTGCAAAAAGTAATAATGCAAAAAAAATCAATTGTGTTGCTAATCTTTGACATATCCAAGACTGTGATAAAAAAAGAGCCAGTCTCCAGATATGTATTTTTTGGTAAAATAACTCATTTTCTCTGTTTTCATCATGAAAAAAAACAGCGGTTTCATGTATTCAAAATGGCATTTAAAGGGTTAATATCCTGAAAATGATTACATTTTTGGTATTTTCTATTAGGGCGGAAGTTGCTTTAAAAATTGAACCCAAAAAAGTTGTGAAAGAAACCTTTAAATATAATGTTTTTATCAAAGTCTTTTGCAGTGGACATTTTTTGTCTCGAATGACTCATTTGCGTAGTCCAATCGAATGATACCGGAGGGTTAAATATATTTTTTAATTTATTTTTAATTTTTAATGACAATCAAACATGTGGGAAGAGGGTGGGCGGCGCCCCTATGGGCCGGCCGCCACTGCTTAACACAATAAAATGTGTCGAGCGTAAATATGCCAGATTTTGATTTGAGCTAATTTCCATCCGCAGTCCCTCACATAAAGCATTTAAAAATTGACATTTTACAAACATGGCAAAAACAAATACATGATATGCAAAAAGTGCAAGAGAGCAAGAGCACCATATGATAAGTATGTATCACATGGTAATACAATATAGCAGCAACGACATATAAAGTGCAAGAGAAGATAAAAGAGCTACATCCAGTCACATCCAACCTGTTGGTTTCACAGAGCATCAGCTAGTCTCTTTAGATCTGGTTTTATCCAACACAGAGAAACCTAGATCCTTCTGGCAGATTAATGTTAACATTTTACAAGATTTGATTTTCTGTGAGAATTTTAAATTGTTTTGGATCAACTGGAAATCAAAGAGAGTCTTTTCCCTCCCTGAGTCAGTGGTGGGAGGTAGGAAAGGCTCAGATTGGAGTGTTCTGCCAGCAGTATACAGCCTACTCCACTGCACACATTAGGAGAGCTATAGAGCCGTTAGAGAGGGAGATCAGAGAGTTAGAGAGAGTGTCTGCTCGAAATATAGAACAGTCCCTCCTAAAACAACAACAGCTTAACTGTTTTCTTCAGCAGAAGGCCAAGGGAGCTCTGATCAGAGCCCGTTTCACTTCCATGAGAGACATTGATGCACCAACCACCTTCTTCTTCAACCTGGAGAGGTCTGTGGGCCAAAGGAAGCAGATGGTATGTCTGCGTCTCCCCGAAGGACAGGTCACCTCTGAGCCTGCTGAGATGAGGAGGCATGCAGTGTCCTTCTACACAGACCTGTTCAAAGCCGAAGGTCGTGACGTGGAAGCTGCTGATGAACTTCTTCAGGGTCTTCCACAGCTGAGTCCAGCCGAAAGTGACACCCTGGGCTCTGACATTACGCTGGAGGAACTGACCTCTGCGGTGACACAGATGGCCTCCGGCAAGGCTCCGGGCATAGACGGTTTACCTGCAGACTTTTTATAACATTTCTGGAGTATTTTAGGACATGACTTGCCAGACGTATTGATGGAGTCCTTTGGGAAAGGGACTCTTCCAGCTTCCTGTAGGCGTGCAGTGATCTCACTGTTGCTGCTGAACAACTGGAGACCTGTGGCTCTCCTATGTACGGACTATAAGATACTGTCAAAGGTCTTAGCTAACAGACTGAAGGTTTTATCGAACTTCTTATCGGTACTGATCAGACATATTGCATCCCTGGCAGATCAATTGTGGACGATTTGTTTTTGATGAGAGACACTTTTGATGTTTGCAAACTGTATAATATAAATGTTGGTATTATTTCTATTGACCAGGAGAAGGCGTTTGATCGTGTGGATCACACGTTTCTGGCGGCCACATTGCAGGCTTTTGGTGTTGGGAGCATTTGTTGTCCTGGGTGAAGTGTTTGTACAGTGATGCATGTTGTGTTGTGAAGGTGGGGGAGGGCTGAGCAGACCTGTACCAGTTAAAAGGGGGATCAGGCAGGGCTGCCCTATCTCAGGCCTATTATACAGTATTGCCATCGAGCCGCTTTTGTGCAGACTTAGAAACCGGCTGAGGGGCCTGTGTCTGCCAGAGTCAGCTCAGGCCCCCCGGTGGTTGTATCAGCTTATGCTGATGATGTCAGTGTTTTTGTCCAGGGTCAGCGAGATATCCAGGAGCTCCAGGACAGTCTAGCTTTGTGCAGGAAGGCTGCTTCAGCCAAAGTGAACTGGGAGAAGAGTGATGCAGTTTTGGTAGGTCAGTGGAGTCTTGAAAATAGGCCCAGTCTTCCTGGTAACCTCAGCTGGGGAAAAAAGGGTATGGCTATGGCCCGGCTGTTGCTCTGGAGGGCGGGGGGCTTTGGTTTTGATAAACACCTGTTTCTGCTGAAGGCCCCTGCGTACAAGATAACTGGACTTACACCTTTTTACTGCTCAGTCATCAATGCCTGGAAGATTCTGAGTTTCACCAGACCACCCGACCCCCGGCCTGGGATGTGGCTGTTTGAGGAGCCACTGTTTGACACTGGGTTTCTTTCTGGAACCCTTTTCTCTTCAGCCACCCTAAAGAACGCGTTCATTGAAGCGGGAGAAGTAAAACTTGGCCATTTGACGGGGGTCTCCACAGAGGTGAAGGCATTCGATCAACCCGAGTTCTGGAGAACCTGGTAGATGAGGTGTGGCAGTCGCTGTCGCCATCCCACCTGACTTTTGCTCTGGATGCAGATCTGGCTGACCAGTGGAGAAAGGGACATGAGTCTGTCTTTCTTGCCTTGAGTGTGGGTCCTGCGGTGGGGGAATGGAGAGAGGAGGAGGGTCTCCTGCTATCACTGGGGACTCTAACACCTGGAAAGTTCAGCTCCTGCAATGGGAAGAAGCTATATCTTAACAGCGTAAAGGTGCTAACCCTCAGCTCGCTCGCAGGCGTCAGAGAGTCGAGGTGGACGGATGTGTTTGGCTTGGGCTCTTCCCCTCAGGGCGGCTGGAGGATCCTGTATAAAGCTCCGGTTGAGAAACGGATGGCTGACATCCAATGGAGAGTTATACACGGAGCAATAGCCACTAACAAATGCAGAGCTCATTTTGACCCGGGCACAAGGGGGCGCTGTCCGTTCTGTTTTATGGCAGAAACATTGGAGCATTTAGTCGTGTCCCCGATTGGCTGGTCTTAAAACAATGTTACAGGGGTGGGTGGAAGGGTTCGGGGAGGTTTTCTCCATACCACTTTGTGTCCATGGCCCAAATACATCCTGAAAAAGAGGGAAACCCTACTATTGATACATTTCTTGTTTGCTAATGCAAAATGAGCGATCTGGAAAAGTAGAAGAGCCAAGTTGCTGGAGTGGGATGGACGGTGCTCGGTCTGAGGGGGCTGGTGGCGGCGCGTCTGAGGGTGGAGCATGCGTACTATACGCTGATCAACCATCTGCAGGGGGCTCTGGATGCGTGGGCTGTGGGGCGGGTTCTGAGCTCGCTGGGGAGAAGGACTCTCATATTGAAGTTTGAAAGGATAGGTGTAGTTTTTGTTTTGAAAGTGTGTAAAAGAGGATGTTTTGAAATGGGTAAAACGCTTTCAACTGGGGTTTTCAAATGATATTTATTTGGTAGTCATGAAAATCTATTTATTTATTTGATTGCGTAATGCATTAGGTTTGTTCCGACTCTTTTGCAGGGTGGGTGTATGTTTAAAACAAATGCAAATAAAATGTGTTTTAAAAATCAAAAATCTTCTTCTCTTTAATGGTGAATCGCTTCCCTCCTCCACCTCTTTAATAATAGCGCCTTATATCTGGGTGCTAGTGGAGCATGCTTGTGAACTGTTAGCACCGGAACCTTAGAGCGTGGAATCTGTGGCGCGCATCATTTTACAACTAAAGACATGGCTACACAAAAAAGGCAGCATGTGCACGGCTCAGAGAATCTGCCTTGGTGCAAAGCAGCAGTGAAAACATGGGGCGGAGTTTCATTGATTTGGGCCTTCTCTCAATAAGCAAGTGGAATGGATTTGATAGTGAAGCACTGACTCAGCGCCAAAGAGCAAGTGGATAGACCGATGCACGGACTTTCCGCATGGTAAAAGTGGGGGGTCTAAACTAATCATTTTAAAAGGTGGGGGGGACTTGCCCCCCCCCTCATATAATGGATGCAACGCCCATGCATCCGTCACACCTCTTTTGCTATTTTCAGGGTCAGGAATTTTGTCTCCTTCCATTTTCCTAACGTTCCCGCTCATCCTCCCAAACAACCCTGGGTATACCGGCATCTATGGATGCCCAGACAGAGGGTCTCCCACATCTCATTCATTCTGTCAATCGATGCCTATTCTATGAACAAGACAAACGCTTTTGGGGCAGGAATTGAACATTGAATTATCTGAAGAGTGGTGGGATAATATATCTGATCGAGTGCCACCTTTCACCTTATGCGCTCGTCTTGGGCTCATACAGTTCTAAATCCTACAGATGTTACACTTTTCCAAATCGAGGCTATCCAAAATATACCCGACTGTAATTGACACATGTAACAGAAGCCCTCTCTTCCTGTGTGACCTTAGTCATATGTTTGCCTCGTGTCCCAAATTGCAAAATGATTGGTATTTAATCTGCAAAACCCTCCCAGACGTTCTCAAGATTACCCTGATGCCATCGTCGGTGTCCTCATCAACCTGCAGACAGCAGGTATCTTCACCGCCCTGTTGGCCCGTCGCACAATGCTTCTCAATTGGAAGTCCCTCTGTTTCTGCCTGGCTAATAGATGTGATGTTCTTTCTCAAGCTTTAAAAAAAGGGGCTCAAATGAACATTTGTTACAAAGCGGCAACCGTGTATATCTTTTTTTAATGCCTTGCAAAAGCTTCCCTCTGGTGAGGAAATGTAATTCAATGTTGCCATAAGCATTAGCCGGCCTTGCTACCATAGACCCTGTTTGTTTCAGAACATGGTCCAGGCCATTTTAAATGCTATGTTTTATTTGATCTTAATCTACTTGGTCCTTTCCTGTATACATTTGGTTGTGTCTCTCCTTCCTGTCCGTCTCATATCTCTATCCTTAGACCTTCTAATGTAGACCTCACATTCTTACTCATTTAGACTTGCAGCACTCGGTGAACGTACTGTATCATATTTGTGAAATCTGTGCCTTGTATTTTTTATAAGGCACAGATTTTTTATATATATATAACAATTGCTAGTACTGTTACTCTGCACCAAATATATATATATATATATATATATATTTGTAATTAGCAAGTACATAAGGCACAGTGTACATACACTGAGTGCTGCTTCTTTAAAATGAGTAAGAATGTAAGGTCTAAGGATAGAGATATGAGAAAAAAAAAGAAAAATTAAAATGTAAAGATTAATCATATATATTAAAGGGTTTTAATGGTCGATGTTCAGATGGCAGATACGGTCCTTTGGTATAATGCACATATGTTGCTGCCTTCATGAACCTCCGTGTGTTTCAGAGAGTGACCTATGAGACGAAGAGGCCCACCCACGATGTGAGGACCATAGCTGAGGTGGAGGGCGGAGTGGTGAAGGCTGGCAAGGAGTCGGAGTGGAAGGAGCAGATCATCGTCCCTCCTCTTCCTCAGTCCTCCCTCATTGGCTGTGATCTTATAAAGATGGACTATTATGTCAAAGTAAGATATGCTTTTTGTTCTGCCATCATCCTTTGGTAGTGTCATTTTACAGGTTGATCTGAAGTCTGGATCTGTGCACAAGTCAATTTTACAAAACAATATTGTTTATGTACTTATGGTTTTCTTACTTAGTGAATGTATTTACTTTACTCAATTACGCAGTTGCCATAGTCATATGGAGCGAAATAGGTTTAAAATACATCCTCTGACCAGAGATGGAGCACTCGAGTCCTGGACTCGGACCCGACTCGGACTCGGGGGCCGATTTTCGCTAATACGGAAGTGCCACACATTGACGCGACTCGGACCCCGTCTCAGGTCGGTTAAATGGATTCCTTGCGTCGTTTCCCTGCGTCTAGTCCCTCCCACCAGGGAAGCATGGAGGGACGCAAGGAAACCACGAGAAGCAGGGAAATGAGTTTTAAGAGCAAGTGGACGTCCTTTCCTCCGGAGCGTCACGTGAAGCGACGTCCGTTTGTGATGACGCCGCACAGCTGATCGTCTGGCAGCAGCTCTGTCCCCGTTGTTTTCACAAACACCCCCGCCTCTGTTAGTACACATGTACTGACACAAACATTTGTATCATCTGTTGTAGACCCAAATACATAAAATCAAATAAGAACTCATTCTCAAAAAAGATAAACGCCATTCTTAAAATGTATAAACGAACAATAGTTGGATTAATATTGATCAGAGTGCACAAAAGAAATAACATAATTGAGAAAAGAAAAAGACAAGAACTGTATCCAAACTGGCTTCACAGCAGTTCAATAGACAGATTAGTATAACATGACCGGATGAAAGCAATGTAGAGGAGCAGCTACATTTCAACACAGATCCACGAAGATGAATACATGAAGACTTGTGACTCGGACTTGACTTGGACTCGAACACAGGTAATGATGACTCGGACTCGACTCGGACACTCCTTGGGTGACTCGGACTCGACTACGACTCTCCCTTAGTGACTCGGACTCAACTACGACTCTCCCTTGGTGACTCAGACTCGACTACGACTCTCCCTTGGTGACTCAGACTCAACTACGACTCTCCCTTGGTGACTCGGACTCGACTACGACTCTCCCTTGGTGACTCGAACTCGACTACGACTCTCCCTTGGTGACTCGACTACGACTCTCCCTTAGTGACTCGGACTCGACTACGACTCTCCCTTGGTGACTCGGACTCGACTACGACTCTCCCTTAGTGACTCGGACTCGACTACGACTCTCCCTTGGTGACTCGACTACGACTCTCCCTTAGTGACTCGGACTCGACTACGACTCTCCCTTGGTGACTCGCACTCGACTACGACTCTCCCTTGGTGACTCGACTACGACTCTCCCTTAGTGACTCGGACTCGACTACGACTCTCCCTTGGTGACTCGACTACGACTCTCCCTTAGTGACTCGGACTCGACTACGACTCTCCCTTGGTGACTCGGACTCGACTACGACTCTCCCTTGGTGACTCGGACTCGACTACGACTCTCCCTTGGTGACTCTAGAGTGGCTTGGACTCGTGAATTGGTGACTTGACTACAACACTGCCTCTGACTATAATATAGTTGGACCAGCAATTTCTATTCCTGTTTAACTTTTATTTTGGAAGTACCAGTTTCCTACTGAATGAATATCCTGCTCAACACTAAAAATCCTCTTTAAACCAGTCTGCTTGTGATTCATTTGTGTTCCTTTTTTATTTTATTTAAGGTTTCCAGATGAATTACAAGGGGAAACATTATTGTTGATAGACCTAATATAAATACTTTAAAAATGTTTTGATTAATTAATGTTCGATTTTTAATATCAGGACTTTTTTCTTTTAGTCTATTTTGTTTCTCCTTTTTATTTTTATTATAATATAAGTAGCAGTAGTGTCGTCATTACAAAACATACAAATGTAACTGTTCTTTGTCAGCCCTGAACATGTCTATACACAGAACTGTAAAAGAACCTGATAATCATCAATCTGTCTGAAAATAAAAGGGCTTGATACATATATATATATATTAGGGCTGTCAAGTTAACGCGTTAACGCAAAAAAAAATTAACGCCACTAATTATTTTAACGCGATTAACGCATGTGTATTTTTTTTTCCTCGGCCGCCCCGTAGTTTCAGAGCGCATCGAGTTTAAAATACCATCTACAAGCTGATGCTGACAGCCCCGCTCCTGCCGCCCGCTTGTGGCAGACCACACTTCCACGCTCACCGGCAGGCACCGACTGGCCATCGGGAGGACCGGGAGGGTGTGTGTTTGTGTGGTCCGAGCGAGCGAGAGAGAGACCTTACGTGCATTGTTGTTGTTGTTAGCATCTGGTGCTAGCTAGCTGCGCTAACGGATATAAGGAGCTGTTTAAATGAAAACAGAGGAGCGACATCTCGCCACAACTGCGCCGAGCACTTGACTTGATGCAGGAAGCAGACAGCGGGACATTGGAGGAGAAGTCAGCACACTCAGGATTGCAGCAACATGATTGCAGCGTCCAGGCAGCTCCCGTTCGAGCATATGCCTTGAGTTGCACATAGCTTCAACGATCCAACACGCACGCACACACACACACACACACCCCATTTGTATTGAATGAGAGAGGTTCCAGGTTGTGTTTAATATTCATGAGAATATTTGTCATTGTTTAAATGATAATAAACATTTGCATAAAGCATATGTGTCCACTCATATGTTGATAAGAGTATTAAAAACGTATTCCTCTAAGGTACATTTAGAACAGATACAAAATGTGCGATTAATTTGCGATTAACTATGGACAATCATGCGATTAATCGCGATTAAATATTTTAATCGACTGACAGCCCTAATATATATATATTAAGCCCTTTTATTTTTTACGTCTGATATTCTATAGCCCCAATGATCAAATCAATAGTTGATTGGATTGGTTTGTAGAGAATGATTCCGTTCTCCTCTCTTGTGATTGCTCAGGTCTGTCTGAAGTCTCCAGACGTCATGTTGATGTTGCCCATCCACATCGGGAACGTCTCACTGGACAAAAAGCTGCACTCTTCTAAGAAAGCAGCTGCTGCCTGTTCTGCTGAAGACACACAAGAATCTGCCAACCCCCCCTCCACCAGCACCACCAACACCCTCACTCTGCCCCCTCGCCCTGTCCCCAAACCTGGTCCACGTCCCACCCCTCGCTCCAGGGCGTCCTCCCATAATCCCCACAGTGCTCCTCCGGCTGACTCACCCCAGGGAGCCGAGGGGGGGGCTCCCATGAACGATGGCCTTCCAAACAAGCGCCAGTCTCAGCTGGTGTCCCCCAATGCTTTCAGCTACGCTCCCGGCCTCTTCTTCTCCCAAAACCAGCAGCACAACGGGCCAAGCCCAGCCCCCCCTGGGTCCACAGGGGCCACAGCACCGTACCCCTCTGAGAGCAGCGCCAGCTTAATGCCAACACCACTCATCTTGCCTCCAGACTACGGCGCCTCAGCTTATCCACAAGGTCAGTCTGCACACGGTGAAGCATCCAGGCTGAATACGCATTAACCTGTAGAAGGTGAATAGTCTGTTTGCAGCTCGTTTGAATGTTTGAACCCAGGAATGTACCCCAAAGTTTTATGTTAGAAATGTATAGTACGCCAGCACATAGAAACTGCTGGATGCTAACCTGCATATTTTGGGAAATGTGTACAAGTAGCATAAATTAGCACTAATTAGCATTATGCAAAAATGGCTTGGCCGATTTGGCCAATTTTGGAGTGGTTTTGGGGGTTGTTGAGGATGTGGAATCAATTCCTGACATTTTCAGGATCAAAAAGGGCAGTTTTAACCAATACTTGTACTAACAGTATGATTTTTATGAATTTCAGGTCGTTTTCAACGTTTTAGGGGACTCAAAACTGCAATTTATTTATCAAAAAAAATCAGAAATTGATTCAATATCCTCAATGTAGCTCAAACACCACACGCAAACTGTCAAAATGTGTCAACGCTATACTTTAGCTATTGTATATAAATGCTAATTAATGTCACTTAAACATGGTAAGTTTGAGAAACCGGCTCGAGATACACTTGTTGTTATATTCCATGGAATGCTCTTAACATCCCGATAGCAATGAATATCTGAAGTGCTTTGACAAAAAATCCATAAAAAATATCATCTGTGGAAGCCGTAGCGCTGTAGAAAGCACGACCAATCATCTGAGCCGGCCTGGCTAAAGTAACTGGATGGCCTACCTGCCTTCCATCTGTGCACAAACTTATCTCGTGCCCTCATTGGTCGTGTGCACGTTCCTGTGTGTTGGGGGAGGGGCTCTGTGAGGAAGTGGCAGATTTTTTCCGGCTGTGTATTTTCAAATTCTAGCGCACTCGAGCCGGGTCCTCCAAAATGACCTACCCCACCTTTAAGCCAATTGTGCAAATTGCCCAACATATGCAAGTTGGCATCCGGCAGTTTCTATGTCCTGGGGATGCGCACTATTCATTTATATCATCAAACTTTGTCTCACACGTCGGCCAAATAGACTAAAATTGTATTTTCAAAACAATAGAAACACCTGTCCCCATAATGCACTACTACAGCACTCATACCTAACTACAGTAGTAGTAACTCAACAACACATTGTAATTGTGTTTTTGTTTTACACTACTTTTGTTGTGGAGATGACTGCAATCCTTATAGTTTTGCATTGCCTTGCACTCTTTTTGTCGGTTTGAGTCTTTTAGGTGTGTGTGTGTGTGTGTGTGTGTGTGTGTGTGTGTGTGTGTGTGTGTGTGTGTGTGTGTGTGTGTGTGTGTGTGTGTGTGTGTGTGTGTGTGTGTGTGTGTGTGTGTGTGTGTGTGTGTGTGTGTGTGTGTGTGTGTGTGTGTGTGTGTGTGTGTGTGTGTGTGTGTGTGTGTGTGTGTGTGTGTGTGTGTGTGTGTGTGTGTGTGTGTGTGTGTGGCAGGCTTACAGGGCTGACGCTGCTGACTTGTGGACAGGGTGTTGTGTAGCAGTGTGTGTGTAGCAGTGTGTGTACATTGTGAGTGTAAAAAGCAGCTGATCTGATGTTGACTGTCTGTTACAGAGCCCCCCCCTTCCTATGATGACAGCTTCAACACATGAAGAGGATGAAGAGGCAGCAGCCACCAAGGAAACCATCAAACTAATATCCCCTGGTGTAATGAGGGAACTTTACCTACCTGTCAAAGGACTTTCTAAATGTCAGGTTATCAACATTTTGAATTGTAATGAAACTGGACTGACCTCACTCTCTGCTGCCCAGTGAACAAATACCTTTAATAATCTAAAGGGGTTATTCTTTCTTCAAACTACAGCCAATCAACACTGTCGGTCCTTTTCGGTATGCTTTTGCACTTTGAAGGGAATCTGCAGATTTGATTTTCTGTTTGAGCAGGAGTCATAGGGTGTCCCTCAGATGGCCTCTGTGATGTCAAGTTCGGATGATTTATGTACGGAAACCTGTGCAAAACAAACATCTCAATTAATCTATCATATTTCTTTCAGAAGAATAATAGGAAAGGAATCTGTGGGTTTTTACTTGAAACAGGGGGATCATCTTCTGGCACATCTTTTCATTTAATCTGAGTTTCGATAACGCTAGATTTAATGGTTTGGTTGAAAATATTTGTTTGATTTGCTTTTGATCCGGTGTTTTCGATGATAAGGAGAATCCAGATATTGCTCTTGTCTACATATATCTTCATAGGGCTATAATGCATGATACATTTTGGCCTCTTAAGATTTTTGCCATGTTTGATCCTTTTTTACTTTTGTGCCCTTGCACTGTGTTGTGATTGTGTTGGTTCTTTGTACACAGACAAACTTTTTAAATGTCTTTTAGCAACATCACTGTGATTTCAGGTTGTAGTTAAAAGCCTCTGTCTTGATACTTTTTTTAATAGATTTTAATATTTCTTGATAAAGTTAAATCCTTCACACATTCATAAGACAGCATTGTATTTATTTATTGTCTGTGTTCTAAACTGCTGTCTGGATTTTAATAAATCCGTTAAAACTATAAGTCTCATAATTCAGATTCTGATTTGGAAGGTTGTTTCATATATTAGAGTTGTTGTAAGCAGTTCCACCAGAGGAACGTTTCCCCTCTTAACAACTCAACATTTTGACAAGGCTCATTTTTATCATTTCATTTTTTAGACTAAAGAGGTCAAATGAACCTTTTTTCAGTTTACAGAAAAGTCCCATAACAATACTGTACTCCAGTATCAGATGTGACATTTATACTCATACTAAATAAACATTAGTCTGCATTTGTGGTTTTAACATTTTAATAAAGGTAAACTCTGAACAATATGAGACACTTTAATGCTAAATAAATCAATTATCAAAAATACAATTCTCAACTACGTTAAGCTAGAAACGTATTTTCTCCCAAATTACGTTTGTTTTGGACGTAACTCAAATACGTTTATTTTCAACCTATTTGCCATTTATTATTTTTGCTTTCCTACAATGCGCCCGACCACGCACAGGGCTGCTATTCAATTGAAAAAAAATAGATATTTGATAGTTGGACAAAACATTTATCTGCAGATCCCTATAAAGCATGTGAGACAGCGACCCTTTTAGCGGCTGGATTTCCAGTGAAAGAACCAAACACGAGAGGAGGTAGAGTTGCACACCATAGTGTCTTTATTTCACAACCATCATAAAGAACAGCCAGCCAGCATGGAGGTGTTCACCACTTTCCTCCGACTGAAGACTGGCTCTTTTATAGAGGATCTTATTGGGAGAAACCATTCACAGGTGAGCCATTATAAATACACATGTCATCATAATTGGTATAACGATAATCTATAATATTCTGTGCATGTATGATCAGTGGTTTATAGCCAGCTGTTAAGTTAACCCCAAAACCCACATTATAACTGACCATAATATATAGAATACATTCCCAACTACAACAGAAACCCCTACGTTCGTCCCGGAACCTTCTTTAGTCAGTGTTTGTTTCCCCCCCCCGAGGACCTTTTGGCCAAACACACTGGATTGGTTGTACTTTTTACAGTATTACAGCTTCTACAGATGAAATTTTTTGTCAAAGCACTTCAGATATTCATTGCTATCGGGATGTTAAGAGCATTCCATGGAATATAACAAAAAGTGTATCTCGAGCCGGTTTCTGAAACTTACCTATCCCACATTTAAATGGGACACGGAGCAACGAGATTGGTCTGTATGACTTGGGGTCTTCTGCAGATTTATTTGGCTTCGGCAGAGCTATGACAGAGGCACGACGCCAAGTCTTTGGGAGCTTTAATCTCTGGTAGCATGATGTATAGAAAGCACAGAGCAGGCCAGTTGTTGTGCTCTGGTGGATGACGAACTCCGGGTGGATGTTGTCACGGCCAGGGGATTTGCCTGGCTTGAGCTTGCTCATGGCCTCACTGAGTTCCTCTGCTGTAAATTCTCCCATGAGGTTGGAATCGACACTGGCCACTCCCGAGATGCAAGACACCTCATGCGATGTCAGTCGGGCAAAGGCTTTGTCAGCATCCGGGAAGCAGCCGTTCTTCATGAGCTGGGATGCGATGGCATTTGCTGAGACTGGGCAGCTGTGGGGTGTTGTATTTCTGCCTGTGAGCTGGTTGATGGTCTGCCACGCCTTGCGACTAGAATGGGTGAAGTCGATTGATTCAACGACCTCTGTCCATCTGGCCCTGCGGGTGATATCCAGCTTATTGAGCAGTGCTGCTGCAGTCACATCCACCTCTTCTCTGGAGCTAGCCCTCTGGTGGTCACACAGAAGGTGGCTGCATTCCTCGTCCCAACCCAGGATGTAATTCCTGTTATAGCCACGTGGGATGGACCTCTTTGCCGCACCCAGGAGGACCTGGCAGTAGGCTGCATAGGCCGCATCCAGGTCTGCTGTGTCTGGGTCTGGCAGGCCAGCGGACCTTCTTTCAGTCTCCTCAGCATACATTACATTACATTACATTGCATTTAGCTGACGCTTTTATCCAAAGCGACTTACAATAAGTGCATTCGACCAGGAAGACACAACCTTGAAGAAAACAGAATCATATAAGTACATCAGGTTTCATAGAGCCAAGTATTTCAAGTGCTACTCAACTGGCTTTAGATAAGCCAGTCCTTTATTAGTATATAAGTACTCTGTTAGCAGTTCTTTGTTAGTAGTTCTATCGCTCGAAGTGGAGTCGAAAGAGATGAGTTGTCAGTCTGCGCCGGAAGGTGTGTGAGCTATCTGCTGTCCTGATGTCAATGGGGAGCTCATTCCACCATTTTGGAGCCAGGATAGCAAACCCACGTGTTTTTGCTGATGGGAACTTGGGTCCCCCTCGCAGCGAGGGTGCAGCGAGTCGTTTGGCTGATGCAGAGCGTAGAGCACGCGCTGGGGTGTACAGTTTAACCATGTCCTGGATGTACGAAGGGCCAGATCCATTTGCAGCATGGTACGCAAGTACCAGTGTTTTGAAGTGAATTCTAGTAGTTACCGGAAGCCAATGAAGGGAGCGGAGGAGCGGCGTGGTGTGGGAGAATTTAGGAAGGTTGAAGACCAGACGAGCCGCTGCATTCTGGATGAGCTGCAGAAGTCTGATGGCACATGCAGGTAGACCAGCCAGGAGGGAGTTGCAGTAGTTTAGGCGTGAGGTGACGAAAGCCTGGACCAGAAGCTGGGTCGCTTTCTGGGTCAGCTGGGGACGTATCTTCCTGATGTTGTAGAGCGTGTATCTGCAGCAACGGGTTGTAGCAGCGATGTTGGCAGTGAAGGACAGGTTGTTATCTAGGGTCACACCCAGATTCCTTGCAGTCTGAGTCGGGGAAACAACAGAGGTGCCGATGTTGATAGTTAGGTCAGGACAATCTTTTCCCGGAAGGAAAAGCAGTTCAGTCTTGTAAAGGTTGAGCTTGAGGTGATGAGCAGACATCCACTGAGAGATGTCAGCTAAACAAGCAGAGATGCGTGCGACGACCTGGGTCTCAGAGCGGGGAAAGGACAGAATTAATTGGGTGTCGTCAGCGTAGCAGTGGTATGAAAAACCATGCGGGCTAATGACAGATCCGAGCGAGTTTGTGTACAGGGAGAAGAGGAGGGGACCAAGAACAGAGCCCTGAGGGACCCCTGTAGTTAATTGACAAGAGTCGGACTCTGACCCTCTCCAAGTTACCCTGTAGGTACGGTCTTTGAGGTATGAGGTGAGGAGGGAGAGTGCAGAGCCTGAAACTCCAAGTTCTTGGAGAGTGTGAAGGAGGATCTGATGGTTCACCGTGTCGAATGCAGCAGACAGGTCCAGAAGGATGATGACAGAGGAGAGGGAGGCTGCTTTAGCCGTGTGCAGTTCCTCAGTGACAGCAATGAGAGCAGTTTCTGTGGAGTGACCTGCCTTGAAACCAGACTGGTGCGGATCCAGAAAGTTGTTCTGATGGAGATAATAGGAGAGTTGTTTAAAGACAGCGCGTTCAAGTGTTTTAGACAGGAACGGGAGGAGAGAGACAGGCCTGTAGTTTATAACATCAGACGGGTCGAGAGTGGGTTTCTTTAGGAGAGGGTTTACTCTTGCCTCCTTGAGACTGTTTGGAAAGTGACCAGAAGTTAGAGAAGTGTTGATGAAATGGGTGAGAAAAGGTAGAACATCAGGAGCGATAGTCTGAAGGAGGTTTGAAGGGATAGGGTCCAGAGGACAGGTGGTATGGCGGGCAGAGGTAATGAGGGTAAGAACCTCCCTTGGAGAGAGAAGGGAAAAGGAGGTTAGTGTGCGGGTGGAAGGAGGGTCTGGTGACCCAGCGGTGAGTAAAGGTGAGTCAGAAAAAGAAGAGCGAATATCATCAACCTTTTTTTCAAAGTGGTTAACAAAGTCGCTTGACAGAAGTGAGGAGGGGGGAGGGGCTTTGGGAGGGTCCAGGAGGGTGGAGAAGATGGAAAATAGTTTTTTAGGATTGGAATAGGAAGATTGGATCTTATCTTGAAAGAGAGGATGAGAGGGTAGAGAGGAGAGTTTCTGCAGCAGAGTTTGGAGGCAGGAGTTGGAACGAGTCAGAGGAAGGGAGGGCTGAGAGCACCGATGAGGCAAAGGTAGAGGGGGAGAGGGAACGAAGGTTACGGCGGACAGGTGCAGGATGAGAAGAGATTAGTTCGTTATGTTTGGAAAGGGGTAGAGAGAATGAAATGAAGAAGTGATCGGATGTGTGGAGCGGGTTTACAGAGAGGTTAGAAGTAGCGCAGTTCCTTGAGAATATGAGATCAAGGACATTGCCAGCTTTATGAGTTGGTGGGGACGGAGACAGTGAGACAGCAAAGGTGGTTAACAGAGATGTTAGTTCGTCTATCTTCCCCGTCTGGAGGTTGAAGTCTCCGAGAAGTACAGCGGGAGGGCCAGTTTCAGGGATGTGTGAGAGGAGATGATCTAATTCCTCCAAGAGGTCCCCCAAGGCGCCTGGTGGACGGTAGAGAACAACAAGGGTTCATTGTATAGGATGGGTTACTGTGACGGCATGGAATTCAAAGGTGGAAGGAGGGAAGTTGGGTAGCTTGAAGAGGGAAAAGCTCCATTTGGGAGAGAGCAGGAGACCAGTGCCACCTCCTCTGCCAGTGGGTCTGGGTGTATGGGAGAATGAATATGCTGTGGAGAGAGCTGCTGGGGTGGATGTGTTGAATGGAGTAATCCACGTCTCAGTGAGAGCAAGGAAATCCAGAGACTGCAGGGAAGCGTAGCCAGAGATGAAGTCAGCCTTAGGAACAGCTGACTGGCAGTTCCACAGGCCACCTGAAACTAGATGTTGGATGTCAGTGGAGCACGTGGGGTAGACGAAGAGGGAAATTATCATGCCGGTTATAGCGATTAGGCGATACACGGGCCAGTGATAATTGCGAGAAGACACATGAACAGGAATGGAGAAAATACACATGATTATAGCATGAGGGGCTAGAAAGCTAAAGAAAATAAAAATAAGACACCAGCAATACTTAGCTCAATCAGAGTAGGATTTGCCTCCTCTTTGCCACCCTCGTGACTCCCGCAGGACTCCAATGTCTTTGTCGGTCTTCGGCTGTCTGACGCTCAAAGAAAGAGCTACCTAAATGGACACCTGATTGCTGTGTTCTCACAGCTGATGGGCGACAGCTGAGAGGCCCTGCCTATTTAAATGCAGCCTAGATTGCCTACTGAGAGCAGTGTAACAGGTTCACGTGATCAGATCTGAGATTTAAATTCTCTCAAAAGCGCCGTTTTAGCTACAATAACTACAGAACAATTATACAGAGTAGAATAACTGAAATAGAGAAGTCTAATTAAACAAGAATAGTACTTACAGTGGTTGCTGCGTCAATAGGTATTGTCGCCACCGGGTCCAAATGCACACTGCATACGACTCCCAGTTGGCCTTTCGGAAGTTCCATCGCTTGACGGGTTTCCCTGGTACCGGTTCCACCAGTGATGGGACTTTAATGATGGATGGTCGGTGATGTGAGCGGGGAAACCTGTCCAGAACGCGTCTCACCGGTATTGGGTCGATACTGTGGCATATGGCGAAGGCCAGGTCCGGGTTGGTGGAGGTGTTCCAGCGTGCAGAGAAGAAGGTTGGAGGCTCCTTGGGGTTATACAGCAGCAGCGCATCAGTGTTGGAGGCCCATTCACTCAGCGCCACTCCATTAGGTGTTGTGTAGTTGTAACCCCAGTCTGTGTGCTGACAGTTGAAGTCACCTGCATAGATGGCGGGTGCAGTTATTGGTGGGAGTGACGTCGTGGACAGCTCTGATGGTGGGGGCTTATATACGTTGACGACTGATGTTTCCTGGATTTTTGTAACCAGCCACTCGATGTTAGAGCCTGGTGGGGATTGGCTACTGGCTGACCAGCTTATTTCAGAACGTTGCTACACCGTGTTGCTTGCTGTAGATGGACCCTCTCTCTTCCCTTTTCCTGCTAGTTCTTTGTTAAATACTTCATCATGCAGAAGGGAGGTATTCATTCTCCATTTACCTCGTCTCAATCTATCCGAGTGTATGTTTATACAGAGTTCAACAGGTGCATGGTCTGACAGGGACATAGCATTAATATTGCTATCAATGACAGCATTGATCAGGTTTCGGGATATCAAAATAATGTCTATTAGTGAGTAGGATTTGTGACAATGGGAGTTAAATGAATTTTCTCGTTTCCTCGGGTTAACCCATACTTCAATGTACAGACCAATGTATTTTATCAGCGGGTGAATGGCAGCTCTATCTGTAGGAGTCGATGTTCAGGTTCCTGAAAATCTGCTTTTATCAAGAACACCATCCAGAACCTGATTGAAATCTCCTGTCAAAATGTGCATTGACCTCATGAAAAAAAGATGGGTCTTCCTTATTGGGGCCGTAGATATTGCAGAGGATTAGTTGTATGATGTATGATGGTTTCAAGACATATCATCCTTAGATTCCTATACCACCGAGAGGTTCAGCCTCTTCTGTGCCAGAATAAGAACTACATTTTTCTTACAGGAAAAGGAACTATGAAAAACGTCCCCTTCCCAGTCTCTTTTAAATTGTTTAGCCTCATCATCCTTAAGATGTGTTTCTTGAATGAAGTCGGCTTGTTTGTGTTTAAATATCAAATGCAAAGATTTTTTTATAATTGCCAGTAAAATCGAAATCATATAGCTACAACACTATCTAAGATATTGCAGTATTAAAATCGGAGATAATAAGCGTCTGGCAATGCGCAATATTTATTTTGCTCAACCCCCAACACCAAGTCCGACGATTTATTTCTCAGCCGTTCGTCTCCGCAAGATGGCGTCGCGTGACGTCAGAGTGGCCAAACATATTTCCACCTGGCTTATCGCTCACAGCTGCTTCCGCCGATAGTACAACTTAGTTTCGTTATCATGTCTGATTCTGAGTAGACTATAGACTAAAAGCTTTAGGAATCCAAACTATAACATATAATAAGTACCCTGTATCAAGATTGATGCAAAACAAGTGAAATTTGACCTTTTTAGAGAGGTTTAGAAAAATAAAGTCCAGGCGACCTCTGGGTAATTTGGGAACCATCAGTTCCATTTGAACTTTTTCACTGTAAAAATCATTTTATTACTTTGAATTATCACTATAGGTATTCATTCCATCCAAATACAACTGTTGTGAAAAAAAAAAAACATAGGGCCTACTCTGTTATCCTCTTAGGCCCCACGGACCAGAAATCGCGTCATTTGCAGGAAACGACGTCTAAGGAACCTTAATATTTAATAAACTATGAATATTTTATATCCATATAACGGGGAAAAACTCATTTAACTGATCTTTTTCATTTATTTTTTTTAAAAACACAATGCTAACAGTGAGCCTCTGAATTAGCCCCGAGCGAAAAATGCTAACCTATTACTGCACCGAAAATCACTCCTAGCTCCCATATTACTTATCCTAGCTCCACATCCAACACATTGTTTATGATCGTAAAGACACAGAATCTAACGGTGCCCACCTCAACACTGAAAGATACAAACTCGCGAGGTTATCAACAAAAACGTACATCAAAACATGTGGCGCTAGGTACTAACATGAGCTAGGCTTACCTTCCTCTTTGCCTGCTCTAAAATGGCATTAAAACGATAAAAACGATGATGTAGTTAATCCATAGGTTAATATCCAATGGGGCTGTGTCCCCTTTGAAATGTTCTGATAATCTATAAGCAATAAAACTGCAATTCCGTTATCTGCTGTCCGCTCTGTGCTCCGTGCGCTTTGAAATCAAATCAAAATTTGTTTACCTCAATTCTTTGGCGTTTCTGCATTGCCCGGCTCTTTCGTTCTTTCGGTTGTTTTTTGTGCTCAAATATGGAGGGGACGGCTCCGATGTACTTTAAATGCTTCTCCACCAACAGACTTGACGATGGCAGGATCAACATCGTATGCATCAGACGCGAAGTGGTTAGAGCAAAACTTGCTCCATTTTGTCGGCTGCCAGCCAACACGATTCACTAAAATAATCCAGTTTCGGCAGATGATTTTGTCTTGGGGAAATGAATGAAAAATTCTCCCAGATCCCGCACCGTTCGTACATCCGAAAGCATAACAATAACCCATGTTTTGCGTGATTTCGCAGATATAATTCAGAGTTTTCTGCACCAGTCATGAGCGAAAAACACCGCTGACATGTGAACAGCGCACGAGACTGCCGAGTCGGGATATTTGGCCCAGAGACTGTTTGGCCACAATGACGTCACGCGCGCGGAGGCTGCTGGGAATGACATGTCAGAAATTCAGACGGCTTTGGGTCGAGTTTTGTATCAATATAAAGCTTTTTTCCGGGTGTATTATCTCGATTTCAATTAAATAAAAAATACAGTCAGTCTTAAAAACAACATTTCTATAAAAATGTAGCATATTTGGAATCTTTGCATTTGACCTTTAAGATATAAAAGCACCTTCTTCCGTTTCACTGGATTCTCACAACCATTAATATTCCAGCACACTACCTTAACGTAGGAATTATTTGCCATTCATGTAACAGTGAAATACAAATGATATAGTATAGGGCGTATAACAGCCATCGCATTTTATCTGACCTTCTTGTACCAATATGATATTCAAAAGCTTGTGTACCATTACTGAGTATAATTAAAACGTGAACAAACTGGTCAACATAAACCGCCCCATGAGCTTCTCGCTGTAGAGTGAAAATGGAACGCACGCGCTATTTGTTGTTTGTTTATATCACACAGTCTGTTCTTCTTCTCTCGGTTGTTGCCTCTTTTGAAAGACGAATACACACTACCGCCCCACCTGCTGGTAAGGAGAGTTATTGCCACTTACGTTTGCGCAGTTCGTACGTGCTTCTTGGCCGTCGGCTGAAGTCTTTGCGGTGTGTTCCAGTGCGACACATGGCCAATACGCAGAGACACGAGGCGACGCAACAGTCGGATCCGTCTGTGTCAGTTCTTTGGTGTCAGCTTGGTGTGCCTTTACATGTAAATGGTCTTAGATTTCGTGAAGTTTGCTGACGACACGACCGTCATCGGCCTGATCATCGACGGCGTACAGAGAGGAGGTCGAAAACCTGACATCTTGGTGCCAGGATAACAACCTCCATCTCAACGTCAGCAAAACCAAGGAGCTGATTGTGGGTTACAGGAAGCAGCAGAGTGAGGGACACGCCCCCATCGCCATCAATGGGACTACTGTGGAGAGAGTCAGCAGCTTCAGGTTCCTCGGGGTCCACATCACTGAGGACCTGACGTGGACTCTTCACTGAGGACCTGACATGGACTCATCACTGAGGACCTGATATGGACTCTTCACTGAGGACCTGACATGGACTCATCACTGAGGACCTGACATGGACTCTTCACTGAGGACCTGACATTCACTGAGAACCTGACATTCACTGAGGACCTGACATGGACTCTTCAATGAGGACCTGACATGGACTCTTCACTGAGGACCTGACATGGACTCTTCACTGAGGACCTGACATGGACTCTTCACTGAGGACCTGACATGGACTCTTCACTGAGGACCTGACATGGACTCTTCACTGAGGACCTGACATGGACTCATCACTGAGGACCTGACATGGACTCTTCACTGAGGACCTGACATTCACTGAGGACCTGACATGGACTCTTCAATGAGGACCTGACATGGACTCTTCACTGAGGACCTGACATGGACTCTTCACTGAGGACCTGACATGGACTCTTCACTGAGGACCTGACATGGACTCTTCACTGAGGACCTGACATGGACTCTTCACTGAGGACCTGACATGGACTCATCACTGAGGACCTGACATGGACTCTTCACTGAGGACCTGACATTCACTGAGGACCTGACATGGACTCTTCAATGAGGACCTGACATGGACTCTTCACTGAGGACCTGACATGGACTCTTCACTGAGGACCTGACATGGACTCTTCACTGAGGACCTGACATGGACTCTTCACTGAGGACCTGACATGGACTCATCACTGAGGACCTGACATGGACTCATCACTGAGGACCTGACATGGACTCTTCACTGAGGACCTGACATGGACTCTTCAATGAGGACCTGACATGGACTCATCACTGAGGACCTGACATGGACTCATCACTGAGGACCTGACATGGACTCATCACTGTGGACCTGACATGGACTCTTCACTGAGGACCTGACATGGACTCTTCACTGAGGACCTGACATGGACTCATCACTGAGGACCTGACATGGACTCTTCACTGAGGACCTGACATGGACTCTTCACTGAGGACCTGACATGGACTCTTTACTGAGGACCTGACATGGACTCTTCACTGAGGACCTGACATGGACTCATCACTGAGGACCTGACATGGACTCTTCACTGAGGACCTGACATGGACTCTTCACTGAGGACCTGACATGGACTCTTCACTGAGGACCTGACATGGACTCTTCACTGAGGACCTGACATGGACTCTTCACTGAGGACCTGACATGGACTCATCACTGAGGACCTGACATGGACTCTTCACTGAGGACCTGACATTCACTGAGGACCTGACATGGACTCTTCACTGAGGACCTGCCATGGACTCTTCACTGAGGACCTGCCATGGACTCTTCACTGAGGACCTGACATGGATTGGATTAATCTACCTTCTTTGGGGCCCCTCTTCTGGTACAAGCACTTGCCTGTCGGTAAACGGCGCCCCTGTATACACACACACATTCAATACATACAGTGGGGCAAAAAAGTATTTAGTCAGCCACCAAGTGTGCAAGTTCTCCCACTTAAAAAGATGAGAGGCCTGTAATTTTCATCCTAGGTACACTTCAACTATGAGACAAAATGAGAAAAAAAAAATCCAGAAAATCATATTGTCTGATTTTTAAAGAATTTATTTGCAAATTATGGTGGAAAATAAGTATTTGGTCAATAACAAAAGTTCATCTCAATACTTTGTTATATACCCTTTGTTGGCAATGACAGAGGTTAAACGTCTTCTGTAAGTCTTCACAAGGTTTTCACACACTGTTGCTGGTACTTTGCCCCATTCCTCCATGCAGATCTCCTCTAGAGCAGTGATGTTTTGGGGCTGTCGCTGGGCAACACGGACTTTCAACTCCCTCCAAAGATTTTCTATGGGGTTGAGATCTGGAGACTGGCTAGGCCACTCCAGGACCTTGAAATGCTTCTTACGAAGCCACTCCTTCGTTGCCCAGGCGGTGTGTTTGGGATCATTGTCATGCTGAAAGACCCAGCCACGTTTCATCTTCAATGCCCTTGCTGATGGATCTCACGATACATGGCCCCATTCATTCTTTCCTTTACACGGATCAGTCGTCCTGGTCCCTTTGCAGACAAACAGCCCCAAGGCATGATGTTTCCACCCCCATGTTTCACAGTAGGTATGGTGTTCTTTGGATGCAACTCAGCATTCTTTCTCCTCCAAACACGTCTAGTTGAGTTTTTACCAGACAGTTCTATTTTGGTTTCATCTGACCATATGACATTCTCCCAATCCTCTTCTGGATCCTCTAAATGCTCTCTAGCAAACTTCAGACGGGCCTGGACATGTACTGGCTTAAGCAGGGGGACACGTCTGGCACGGCAGGGTTTGAGTCCCTGGCGGCGTAGTGTGTTACTGATGGTAGCCTTTGTTACTTTGGTCCCAGCTCTCTGCAGGTCATGGACTCGGTCCCCCCCGTGTGGTTCTGGGATTTTTGCTCACCGTTCTTGTGATCATTTTGACCCCACGAAGTGAGATCTTGCTTGGAGCCCCAGATCGAGGGAGATTATCAGTGGTCTTGTATGTCTTCCATTTTCTAATAATTGCTCCCACAGTTGATTTCTTCACACCAAGCTGCTTACCTATTGCAGATTCAGTCTTCCCAGCCTGGTGCAGGTCTACAATTGTGTTTCTGGTGTCCTTTGACAGCTCTTTGGTCTTGGCCATAGTGGAGTTTGGAGTGTGACTGTTTGAGGTTGTGGACAGGTGTCTTTTATACTGATAACGAGTTCAACCCGGTGCCATGAATACAGTTAACGAGTGGAGGACAGAGGAGGCTCTTAAAGAAGAAGTTACAGGTCTGTGAGAGCCAGACATCTTGTTTGTTTGTAGGTGACCAAATACTTATTTTACCGAGGAATATACCAATTAATTCATTACAAATCCTACAGTGTGATTTCCTGGATTCTTTCCCCCCATTCTGTCTCTCATAGTTGAAGTGTACCTAGGATGACAATTACAGGCCTCTCTCGTCTTTATAAGTGGGAGAACTTGCACAATTGGTGGCTGACTAAACACTTGTTTGCCCCACTGTACATATGGCCTGAGCTAATGGGAGAAATTGCACTGTTTGTCTGTAGCTAATGCCTTGAAATAGGTTTTATGGAATTTGGACCAAGCATCTGTAACAGTTCTGTTTAAAACGTTTTAAAATGTAATTGCATTCATCTTTAAAAGACTACTTTTATTGAATGAGAGTTGAACCTAGCACAATGAGCCTGGGGTGGTGGGAAGGGAGAACTGGGCCTCGGCATCGGCAGGAGTTGTAGTCGCCTATGAGTATTAGAATTTAGATGAACAAAGGCATAGAAAAACCCTGACACAAAGCTACAACCCTCGATTTTGTAAGTAGTAGTAGTAAATACATGCGTATATACAATTAAGCAATCATACACGAGAGGCCGTTCTTGAACGTCATTATTGGTACGACAGTACTGCGGCAGGACCGAGGCGCTTGCGAGGTCCAGTAGAGGTCCAGTAGAGGTCCAGTACAGGCGTACGGACTGCCGCAGTACTGTCGTACCAATAATGACGTTCAAGAACGGCCTCTCGTGTATGATTGCGATTCTATAACACAAACTATCATTGTAATCAACAATATCGTAAAATAATTTCATAATGTGGGCTCATTTGCTCCCAAACCTACACTTTCTGCTTGAGTTAATCTCCGTCAGAAAGTAGTTCCTATAAAGTATAGTTCCCTTGGTAACGCTAGCCGATCAATCGAACACTCCTGCTTCCCCGCTTACAGTTATTGATATAATTATAGTAAATAATATATTATTAACCAATTTATTGAAAACAATTTATTTACAACAATTCTTGAATTAGGCTATTTATTTATTTGTTTACATATTTAACATTTTGGCTTCAGAATGAAGGTGGATGTTCATGCTGCCATTAAAAGTGCAATTTTTGAAACAGCTCTCCATGAACTCCATGCCAGACTTTTTTGCAGGTGGTGCCGTGGTGTTCACGGTAGGTTATCGGAAGAGCTTTCCTCCAGTGGCCGTTTCATGGCATGTCCCGGACCGGCAAAAAGCGCGTTGCTCCACATATTTCTGTTGTCCAGAGATGGAGCCCAGTAGCTGTGAAGCGATGACTCATTTGTATGCCCGCTAACGGACATGATTTCTCTGGCCTCCAACCCTGCCTCCGCCAGCCGCTGTATGCAGGTGCTTCTGACGCAATGGTTTGTGTAACGCGTAGCAGTGCCAGCCTCTTCACTAATGCGGGTCATCATGGACCCCAGGCTGTTCACCCCCAAGGGCTCCATGCTATACCACACCGCATCCCCAGGCTTCACCGATTTCCTTGGATGGTGGTAGAAAGCCTTTGCTGATTCGGGCATTTGCTTTCTTGTTCCAGTTCGAAAAGCAAACTGCAAGCAGTTTGCTTTTCGGCCCAACGGTATACCGTTTTTCTCAGACGCGGAGGGATACTGACTTGTTGTGAAAAGGCACGTTCTATTTGACCGTTGTTTGATCGTGGAATCAAACACGCCTATTGACCAATCAGAGAGCTTGCTCACACCTATGTGTTATAGAATATACAACAATACGCATAATGCAATTAGCAGTACCAGAATAAATAACTAAGCTGAATAGTGAATAAAGTGATATATGAAAAGTAAAATTACAGTGAAATGAAATGACAGTGCGTTCCTCACCACTGTCTGTTCCTCTGTCCTCTTGACGTGTGGTTCTGCAGGCTTAGTTCTTCCTAGGAATTTCAACAATGCTCCTGTAAAATATATAGTTATAGTATTATGGGTCAACATTAAAATAACATACATTGTGCAAATGAGCAAAATGTGAAATTCTACATATTAGCCACACAATTGTCAGCAGGGGCAATAACAACTAAAATGTGAACTAACTTGAATGCATTAGTCCACAACACATAGCCTAACATGCATTAGGGGGTCCGTGTAGTCATATGGACACGGTGTCCAAATGCACTGCAACGGCCGCATGTGAAATGGACAGAAATAAATCCAGCCTAACCGCTTTTGCCACGGCACACTAAAAATAATCCGTTGTGATACACATGTAGACAACGGCTGCAGGATTAAAACTGGTCAACAATTGGGGTCTTTAGACCATTCCCTCACAGAGAAAAAAAACATTACATTTTTGGGATTGTAGTGTAATTCACAACAATTCCTCCAGATGGAGACATAGTAAATTAAATAAGAATAAATCAAATTACTTTATAACGCAGGAAAAGTGTTCAAAACATGGGTATTGTTACTGTTTAAAGTCGGGGAAACTGTTTTAATTCAGTACAAATACAACCAGGGCAGACACACACCATTTGTACCCGCAGAAAGTGTTATACACATGTGTAATGTTACCGTTTAAAGTCGGGGGAGATGTTTTAAGTGAAAAAAAGCGTGAAAATGCCTCTGCATGACCCCCCGGAGAGCTCCCACGTGCTGAAGATAGCAGGAGGCAGAACAACCCAGGAATGAGTGTTTGAAACGTGGGGGAAAGTGTTGTAAATAGAGGCAGAGTGTACCCAGAGAGAGCACACACTGTTTTAATTCAGGACACAGACACCCACGGTGAGAAGATAACATTTATACCCGCAAATAGGATGCTAAACGGGGGTAAATTAGTTGCAAAGGTTAAGGTCAAACAGGTTACTTCACTCCTCCAGGAGAGAGCCCGTGAAACGCACCTCTCTGTGGCCGTTTACACAGCCCCAAAGGACGGCCTACAGAGCTCCAGGATGGCTCCCTCAGGCACTCTGAGTATTTTACACCTCCAGGAGAGAGACCGTGAAAAGCACCTCTTTGTAGCCCCTCACAGACCACCAAAGGACGGCCTACAAAGCTCCAGCATCTCTCATGACTCATGACTACCAGACATTCAGACACTTTTCAGAGTGTTAGATTACCAGGGGCACGCTTGTCTGGCAGTCATTCACATGGGGTTTTTGTCCGAGGCAGTGTGCTTAAGTGTGGGTCCCCGGGCCCTCATGGTGCGCATGGAGGTGCGAACACTTTGACTTTACTTCCACCCATGAATAAGTGTTTGAAACGTGGGGAAAAGAGCTTGACACGTCGTAAATAGGAGGAGAGTTTACCCAGAGTCCCAGACAGAAAAACAGCAGGTAGACAGCGCATCACCGGTGCTGAAGGGAAAGCAGCACCGGGGACAGCGCATCACCGGTGCTGATGGAAAGCATCCATGCTGGTGCCCCTGGGAACCAGACAGTGGGCTAAAATAGAGTTTTTACCAAGAGCCTCCGCTCTGATAATCCGGTGCTGACTTTAATTTAATATATATGGGTGTTTCGGTGCATTTTGAAAAGAAGAAACAGTATTTAATTATAACAATATATTTATTTTCAATTACACAAGAACATGTATACATATATGCATATTTACAGCGAGTCTTTAGCGACTTCGCTTCTGATGAGTCTTCGATAAGCAAGTAGACTCTAAGGGACTGTCACTGTCATCGTCAGCAGAATCGAGGAAAGACTCATTCGGTTCTTTCTCCTGTTTATTCGCCCGCTCCAGCAACCCAGCCTGGAACTCTGCATCGGCTTCGTCCTCCGAGGGATCACTGGTGGTATCTTGGTAAACCAGAGTTAATTCATCATCGCTGCTGCTGCTGAACTCGGGACAATAGGCTGGAGCTCGCCCTGCCTTAGGCTGTGCTGGAGCGGAGGATGCCTTTGGCTTTGGCTTTAGCTTTGGCTCTGGCTCTGGAGCTGGGGCAGCGGAGGGACCTGCTGCTTCAGGTTCTATCCCGGCCTCGGCTTGTGCATCCATTGTCGCCTGGGCAAACGACTGTTGAAACATGTATCTGATGCCCAAGGCCTCCTTAGCACCCGGGTTGCTGGCGTAGTACCGGTTAGCCGTCCTTAAGTCATGGCACATAAACCGGGAGAGCACCTCACAATTGGATGGGTCCTGGGTCCTGGTATCTCTTCACCTGGAAAGATACGGATAATTAGTCAAACTGGAATGGGTAACAGTTACATGTGCAGTCATTACCAAACTCACAGTGTCTGCCAGGGCAGTGCGGAGCAGGGTGTGGGAAATCGACCCCTGAAGCCCTATATCAGTCCATGCATGGTTGAGAAACATATGGAGGTTCTTCGAGTGGCCGTCCCCCGCCGTGTCTTTTTGATTTGCATCCATCGCTGGACCCAGCCAAATTCCTCCGTAGTACAGTGCACCTGCGCTTCTCCATAGGTTTTGGCGGTCTTGTGTGCCTTGACATGGATGACATAACCGTGCTTGGTGCCCCTGTTTTCCGCATCATTCACCTCTGAATTAGTCATGTTTGCGTAGACTCCTGCACGGTGACCAGAGAGCAGGGACCAATGGAGTGAGAAATATCCAGCTTACGCCTCTTCACATGGAACTGGTGCACTGTCACCTCCCTGTGCAGGCGCACCAGGCAACCTGGCAACTCCCGCACTATGGTGTGCATGTCAGACCGACTGAGCCTGTTCGCATGTACATGCGAGTCCATCAGGTATCGCATAAACTGCAGTATATTTTTTATATAAAAGGCAACAGTCGTGACGGCAAGGTTGCTGTTTTCTCTCAGGTCATGTGGCCAGGCACGGATCTTTGAAGTGTCCTTCAGGAACTGCCAGTCTGACAGACGGGGAGAGTCCCGCCTCATAAATAGTAGAACATTCTTGACCCGGCTCACCTAAGACTGCACATTTTCTGACAACTTTGTGTCTGGATCGATCCCCGCGTTCTAGTCCCGGTACTCTGTCATTACCGCCTCCATGCTGGGTGGAAGGGTTATGTGCCACATTGTATTCGCCCGCCCACTACCAGAGGGCCTGGGAGGTGTGGGTGACGTATTCCCAGCCACGGGGGCCACTGCCCGCCTAGCGCGCCGAGCTTTGGTGTTCCTGAGCAATACAGGGGTACGGAAGGATGGCCATGTCCCGCTGGTGGAGGATGATTGCGCACTGACAATGGCTGCAGCATTTAAAAGGCTACTGTGTATGCGGGTGACCCTGACCCGTGGGCTGTGTCACTGGAGTCGTGATGCCGGAGAGAGTTGGGATGTTGGGTTGCTTTTGACCCATGAGGAGCTCCGTGACTTCAATTGCCATCTCCGGCTCATCCACGTCAGCCATGGCCCGATCATCCGAGTCCTCACAGTCCCCCTGCAGCTCATCACTAGGTGCCAGTTCGGCCCCTATGGCGTTCACAGCTGTGTCCTCCATGACTTCGAGCAATCCAGGGGTATATCTGCCTGTTGCGACTGCATTGCTTCTGCCTGTTAGACGTGGTGTCGCTGATTTCCGCCTGGTTCCCCCTGACCCTCATCACGGGCCGTCTTAGAGATGACACCATGCTCATGTGATGTGTTTTTCTGCTTGGATTTTCACTTCACCCCGAGGAACTCGGCATGGTTGCTCGCCGCCGAGACAAGTCTACTTGGTTTACACTGGGGGGGGGGCTGACATTGGTCTCCTTAATCCTTCGCCCCTAGACTCCTCATCGCCAGCGTATTTCGATTGAGGCCTGCCGAGTTCAACCAAGGGGGTGTATCTGCTTGAGGACCTTATGCCGGAGGAGGCTGGCCTTTCTGGCTGCTGGATCGTAATGCTTTCAGCTGGTGGAGTCGCTGACGAGCTACGGAGGTCCCTCTTGGCACTGGAAGCCTTCCTCTGCTTCAGCTTATTTCTTAGAAAACACACCTCTTTATTGAGGGCCTGCTTTTGAGCTGCCAGTGCGACGTTTTCCAGCCTTAAAAGTCTGTTTGTTGTTCCCTCATCGGCTTCGAGGTCAACTTCCCCGGAAAAGGAGTCTGGGTGTTCATCATAAGCACCATATTCCACATCCAGTGTCGTTGTCATGTGTACTGGGGGGTCGATCTCCCGGAGCTCCCTCAGCATTTTAAGCCCCACCTTGCGTTTCACTTCTTGCAGTGACAAGTCTGCTTCTTGTTGGCTGAGCTCCGGGTGGTCAGTATCGAGATGCCGGTCCAGCCTCATGCCATGGTATGCACAACCAACAACAGAGCAGGGCTCTAGGCGAAAAAAAAGTGGTGTAAATAGCTCCATGCAGCAGATGGCTCTACGCAGAGAACAGGCTGCTTCACAACACTTTAGAACACAGGAAAGCAGCTTGAATTGTGGGTACATGAGTCTTCAAAATATATTAAACTGTTTTAATTCGAGTGTCCATTTGACTGCATAAACTGACAGTCCATTTGACCGTTAAATCTGTCCATATATATATATTTTATATTTTTATTTTTAATGAACAAGGTAAATATCATACAATTGGTATCACTAAAATGTATAATATGCAATAAAATATCGTTCAAAATTGTGTTACGATGTCTAAAGTTCCTGATAAGTCACATGTTTCCTGCCTGGCCTTGCCCGTGGCATTAGTTTATCATTACCGGGCGGAGCCCCCGAGCCAAACAGCAGCAACCAGCACGTTGCAAAAGTCTCAATAGTAAATTGTGCCGCCGAAACATAATTTCAGCCAATCAGCGCCGTCAAATATTTTGGTCACGAGGGCGCCCACGTTGGAGCCCACGTTGGAGCCCACGTTGGAGCCCACGTTGGAGCCCACATTGCTTACGTGAGTTGTTGTTTAGACTCGTGAGTGACCAAGGTGACGCAGTAGTTGGATGAGAATGGTGTGCAGGTGGATTCGGCGGACCTCGGTCCGCAGTGCTCCGCACCCAATTCCGTGCAAGAGCTACTCTCCAATCCTTTTGAAAGGAGAAGTTTGGGAGATAGATTGATACTTAAAGACCTTGGACCGGACCAACCGATTTGTATATATCACAACAAGGCTTCTCACATGGCTAGCTGGATGCAAACGATCCAAACAGGTAAATGCTATCTTTTGTTTCACATGCTTGCTCTTCAAACAGCCGGGGACAGATACGATCTGTTCAGAAACTAGACAAAAGTTAAACAAGTACAAACCACAGACTGCCTGTGTCATGGAGAATACAGTCGCTGGTTTATTTATGTCTGTAGGCCGTTGTTGTGAGTGTGGACGGTCGGAGCATATACTGCGTTAGCTTAGCCAAGCTCCATTCAGAAAACAAGCATTCTAAAGGGTTTTTCTCTGCCGTCTGTCTGCAGACTTGTCAAAGCATTAATTCATGGTTTTTACTAACCGGTATCAGTATGTTGTTACGTCGGCATCATTTAGAAACGTGTATTACAATTTAATCACGGTAAAATATGTTCATTTTGTTGTAGTTGTAGCTCCCGAGGGCATCTTGTTTGAGTGATGCGAGTAAACACAGCTGGCAGCCGCGGTGAAACTCGAGCGACTAGAGCGATGCGATAGGAGCGTTTAGAGCGAAGCGAATATTCGCATCGCGTCCGGTCTGAACGCAGCATAGCGAGCTCCGCGCTGCACTGGAAACGCGCCATTACATCACCAGACAACCCAGTCTCACGGCATTTCGTGTTCACCAAGACAACTTTTAATCTATTGATTCGTGTTCACCATCACGATTTGCCCCTTTTTTTCGTGTTGCCCAGCACGATTTTAAAAGCAATGTATTTCTACTGGTAACGTGTTTCGTGCCTGCAGGCTGCAGCACGTCTTTTTCTCCGGTCGGGTCGTGGAAGACCGGAAGCTGTGTGGTTCATAAAAACATGTTCTTACTCAATATCAAGCCACAGTTATTGCTTTTATTTTAAATCGTATAATTTCGGACTTTTGTTTCCGTCTGTGAGGAAAATAAATGGGGCTCAGAGCCTCAGGATACTGAAATCTGTATTTTTAAATATTTTTTCCTTCTAATTTGTTATTCTTTTCAAAATAACACACTGTTATTTACTCACCAATAACACACAATTATCCTTGCTTTTATTTATTGGTTTAATTCCATTATCTCGGGCTTTTTTGGTGTCCGTCAGGAACTGAATTTCAAAATAAAAATAACCGGAAACAGACGTAGGCCTATAAGGGACATTTCGAGCATCATTGCGATTGTCAACATTTCTGAGTTTAGGATGGCCGAAGACACTACACTACCCATAATCCCCAGCTATCGTGTAGGACTACAGTTCCCGTAAGGATACGCAGAGCGTCAAACAGCTGTGTGAAATGGAACGAAACCACGCCAGACTATCCAAAACTGGAATCGAACGCCCCCCCAGAACTACACATGCTGGCTATTGTGTTTCGCAGAATGTTCTATGGGACGTCTCTACTGAACGTTTTCGTTTTTCCCACAATTAGAAGTTGCCAGTATTAAACACATTGGTGTTATCAAATGTAAAACATATAATTAATAAATGGGTGAAAATCACTTGTGTCCATAATGCGCAGCATTATATTAATGCCGTATACCCACATCCAATCAGCGAGGTTAAAACCATAGCTGAGGATCTTGGGTAATCGCTCGAAATGCCTAAGTCTGTTTCCGGTTATATTTATTTTGAAATTCAGTTCCTGACGGACGCCAAAAGAGCCCGAGATTATGGAATTAAACCAATAAATAAAAGCAAGGATAATTGTGTGTTATTGGTGAGTAAATAACAGTGTGTTATTTTGAAAAGAATAACAAATTAGAAGGAAAAAAAGATTTAAAAATACAGATTTCAGTATCCTGAGGCTCTGAGCCCCATTTATTTTCCTCACAGACGGCAACAAAAGTCCGAAATTATACGATTTAAAATAAAAGCAATAACTGTGGCTTGATATTGAGTAAGAACATGTTTTTATGAACCACACAGCTTCCGGTCTTCCACGACCCGACCGGAGAAAAAGACGTGCTGCAGCCTGCAGGCACGAAACACGTTACCAGTAGAAATACATTGCTTTTAAAATCGTGCTGTGCAACACGAAAAAAAGGGGCAAATCGTGATGGTGAACACGAATCAATAGATTAAAAGTCGTGTTGGTGAACACGAATCAATAGATTAAAAGTCGTGTTGGTGAACACGAAATGCCGTGAGACTGGGTTGCAACCAAAAGACCTAAGGGGTCATTTCTCCCAAAACTAATTTTTTTTACTCACTATATCAACAGCCCCACCAAAAATATTTTCCACCAGCCGCCACTGTATATATGTGCATATATATGCATATTTATATATATATGCGTGCATATATGCATATATATATATATATATATATGCGTGCATATATATGTGCGTGTATATATAGACCGTAGACCTTTGTATGAGGCATCTTTATTTACTTAACAGGTCTTCCGCCATGATACATACAGGTCCTAGATGCGGGCTTGCACACACAGTATCACTCCGCCGCCGCACCCTATCAGTAACGTATATAGTACTATATACGTATCCTCCTTTCTTACAATGAAAGTTGCATATAAAATGTGCTGTAGTAAACATTCTATAACGGTCTCAATATTAATATTGTTCACTTGTTAACGTACGAATATATGAAATTATATTTTGTGTGAGGGAAGGATATCTTGTCAATGTCAAATTAGAATCAGCGTATATCACTCCAACATCCTCATATAAACATGAATCCTGTATATAAACAACACACACAACCTTACTCTTCTCTCTTTTGTGTGTGCAAATAGTATTAATGTATTAACTCTGTGTTAGCACAACCTTTAGCCTGAGCTAATTAGGACATCTTTGTATCTCTCAGGTGGTCGAATAAGTCGGCCACATCTGGTTCGTCTTGTGCTATGCGGTGATGACATTTCACATTCAACAGTCTCTGACGTGTCTGCATCTGGCATGCATAGTTGATTGTCTTCAGGGAAGTCAGGTTCTGGGTCCATTTGGGAGTTAGGTTCTGGGTCCATTTGGGAGTTAGGTTCTGGGTCCATTTGGGCGTCGTGTGGTGTTTTCCTCAGATGTCTCCTGTTGCGCCTGTAGTGCTGACCTGAAGATGTGACAACATCATAGGAACGTGGCTCACCTCTCTGTGCAGTAACCGAAGCTGGACGCCAACCCTGTTCAGTCTCCATGTGAACAGTACTTCCTGGTTGCAGCTCAGGAAGCGGCCTCGTTCCTCTGTCATAATACTGCTGCCGCCTCCTCTGTAGATTCTCGAGAGTCGAGTGAGCATCCTTAGGCACAGCAGGCTGAAACACCATGGTGGAGCTCGGTAAGGTGCTCCTTAGCACTCTCCCCATGAGCATGTGTGCGGGTGAGTATTGCATGCCTGTTACAGGTGTGTTTCTCAGGATGAGCAGGGCAAGATGAGGGTCTGTGTTCGTTAGTTGTGCTTTTTTAAGAACATGTGTAACAGTTTGTACGGTCCTTTCAGCCAGACCATGGTCTGTGCTGAAAGGACCGTACAAACTGTCTGTGCATAGCCTGGGCTGGAATGAGTGAGTTTTATGCCCCATGATTCTGCAAAGTTTCTCATTTCTTGACTCGCGAATGGGACATGGTCACACACCATCTCTTTTGGTATTCCTATCCTGGAGAAGACTGATTTCATTTTCTTAATGACAGTATGTGATGTCTTGTCGTTAATGTTAAGCACCTCAGGATATTTTGACAGGTAGTCGACCATCAATAGGAATGATTGTCCTTTTATTTCAAAGATGTCAGCCCCTATTTTGAGCCAAGGAAGCTCAGAGGCCTGTACTACGAATCTAGTTCAACATAACCTGGATATGTTTGAGTTAGCCGGTTGACCTAATCCAAAACAAACCCGCTCTCGCTAAGCGGTCCTACGACGCTGGCTATCAACTCGTTCATTCAAGCCAGCTTTGTCCGATCTAGTTAGGTTCACATAAGAGGGACGGTATTTGGAGCGATCGATCAATCACAAAAATGGACAAGCCGCGTACTGACAGCGCAGCGTCATACTTCCTGAATGAAAAGTCAACTATAATATTAGACATATGAAGAAGTTAAACTTTAAACATGACTTAAACACTTGATCAGGATCAAAGCCACAGAGCTGCACCTGCAAGGTGAACACAGCTGGGAACAGAACAGCCTGTTGTAGATATTGTAACTACGCAAGGAACAACACTTGAAGTTGTTGCCTGTTACAAATACCTTGGTATCTGGCTTGATGATTGTCTCTCTTTTAAACTTCATGTCAATAACCTGCTTAAAAAGCTGAGGGTTAGGCTAGGTTTCTTCTACAGGAACAAGTCCTGTTTCTCGCTTGAGGCCAGGAAAAGGCTCTGTGACCTTTGACCTGAGCTGGACTATGGTGATCTGGTCTATATGTATGCACCTGACAATTACCTGAGCAAATTGGATGCTGCGTATCACAGTGCTCTGAGATTTGTCACACATTGTAAAGCGCTTACACATCACTGTACACTGTATACCAAGGCAGGTTTACCATCTCTCTCTGTACGGAGGCTCAGTCACTGGTACACTTTTATCTATAAAGCTATGTTGGGCAAACTCCCGTATTACATCTGTTCTCTGGTAAAGCAGAAAGTTGCGGGCAGCTATTGTCTGAGATCGCAGGATGTGGTCTTGTTAGATGTGCCGAGAGGGAGGACTGTCTTAGGTAAGACGGCTTTTATGTGCAGCTCCACTTGCTTGGAACAGCCTACAGTCCAAATTGAAATGGAGCAATTTTATTTCTCTGAATGTTTTTAAGGCACGTCTGCACGAGATGCTTTCTGACACTATGGGTGTTTGTACGTGTTGGTGAATATGTAATTATGATGTCCTCTATTGTTTGTTTTTATGTTGTTTTTATGTTTCATGTGGAACTAAATTGATGCAGGTCTCCCTTGTAAAAGAGGTCCATGATCTCAAGGGACCTATCTGTCTGAATAAAGGTTTGAAATGAAATGAAATGAAGTGTTTGAATGCGAACATTAACAGGTTCATGATATCACTGCCCGTCTAACACACCATCTGACTTTCATTACATCTGACTCCAGTGTTTCCTCAACTTAATGTGTTGCTTAAAATAATGCTTCTGCATCCAGTCTGTGACGCTGTGAGTGTTGCACGGCCAGACACGGCTCAGCTGACTCAGATCAGGAGATATGTGATACATTATGAAGTGATGTGCCGCGGACTGTACTTAATGTTACTCTGATCCGGGTACTGATGTCGTGGCAGATATTTAAGTAAGATTTCTTAACGCTAATGTTATAATAGTCAGATTGCTCTGAAGATGGAGGTGATATTCTATTCATGTTCACGTTCACACAGTCTGTGATTTTTGCCGGCCGTCTTTCCTGCAATGGCAGCTTTTCTGTGTTTCCTTTCTCCTGTGATATGACTTGATCGCTTTAAACTCTGCACATTGTTGTTATCAGCTGTTCCACCATGGTTGCTACCGCAACCTGTAATAGATGTATCCTTATTGAAACGGTTACATTCAATGAAAAATAAAATCAATGTGCAGGCTTACGTGAACAATGTTCTACATGAACAATATGGGCAGTTTATACAGATATTTACTGATAAGCTGATCTTCAAGTTTCTCAAAAACACTGGTCTGAGGACAAGGATTTAACATGCACATTAAATAAATCAACAGTAGGTGGCGATATATGCTCCAAGTGGAAGTGATTCGCCATTAAAGCAAAGAAGAAGAAGAAGAAGTTGATCTCTTATCCTGGAACCTATCCTGCTCCGGCGTAGGCTAGCCGTTCAGCATAAGTTATCTAGCTCGCTAAGAAGTGAACCAGCTTCGTAGTACAGGCCTCAGGGATGTCGTGTGAGATCAGAGGCTCCCTCTGGTTTCTGGACTGCTGACATGTCCCACCATTCTCGGCCATTTGTTCTATCTCTCTTGACATACCTGGCCAGTACCAGTGCCTTCTGGCAAGTGCTTTTGTCCGCTGCATTCCTTGATGGGAGGCTGTGGCTCAGTGGATAGTGTGCTGGACTTTGAATCAGGTGATAGCAAGTTCGAATCCCAGTCAGCATGTCGTTGTGTCCCCGAGACACTTCACCCCAAAGTGCTCCTGTGGGGATTGCCCACAGTACTGAATGTATGTAAGTCGCTTTGGATAAAAGCGTCTAACAAATGACATGGAATGTAATGTTGATGAGCCACATGTAATGTTTGCAGCATGTCGCTTCTCATCGAGCTCGGGAGGATTATCCTGTCACCTGCAAACATGATCTCATGTATTACTGACAGAGTATGTCTGATAGGCCAGTATTGAACCAGTTTAGTGTGTACTTGTTTTCTGTGTCGTGGCCAGCCTGTCTGTGTGTTTCCTGCTGTAGTATTTCATCATTAGCTGTTCCACTTTTGAGCTTTTGCAGCATCTCAGTGCTCAAAGCGTCTGTTGGCTCCAGAGCATAGACAACTTTCTCATCTGTGATGTCATCAACTGTTGAGTGTTCATCATGTGTGACAGCGCGTGAGAGTGTGTCTGCAATCAGTAGGTCTTTACCTGGTGTGTAGACATTCAAGTCTTATCGCTGCAGATGGAGCAGCATCCGTTGGAGTCTGGAAGGAGCTGCTCCAAGCGGCTTTCTCAGAATGCTTTCCAGAGGTTTGTGGTCTGACTGCACATCCACTTTCAATCCGTACACGCAGGCCCACCTTAACCTGCCATCAGGCCCTGGGGCTGATGGTTTTGTAGGCCCCCTATTTAAACAACAAATCAAAGTCATGTATAGCCTCGGCAGGCTCTGTGATCGCACTTCTCCACTCTGCTCTGCGCGCCTGGTCCTCTCCTCCAGATGAGTGACGTATCGGGCCTCCCTCATGTATCTGTCCGGTTGCCGTTGGCTCCCCTCCACACAGCGAGTCCTCGTCGTCCTCTCATCTCCTCCAACAGATAATGTCCCTCCTGTCTGTTCTTCCTCTCCCGCTACTCCATCGCTATCAGAACCAGACGGCCTACTTGGCTCCGAGGCCGGCTCCGAGGCCGGCACCGCTGCCGCTCGGTACAGAACTAATCTGTCATCCTGGCCTACAGGTTTAAAATAACCTGTAAACTTCGGCATGTTTTGTAATAGCTGCTTGTCTCGAAACTCCTTTTCCCTCAACAATTTCCTTTCCCGAGCGCCACTCTCAAACTTTTTCTCCTAAACAACCTTTATCTGTCACTCAATCACTCGCAATTTGAATAAGTCACATGTGAAACATATTCTCCTTCTGATTGGCTGTTAAGTGGTGCCCACTGACTGTTTCGGAGTCATCTCTGGAATCCATCGATCTCATTGATTAGCGGAGCAAATGATCACAATACTACGGAGGGAAGATATTTTCGTTTGGATTACTGGTCTGGGGGAAGCTCGCGAGTGTGTGTTTGTGTATTTTCGCGTTTGTGTGTATTGTGTTTGTTTCCCGGGGAAAACACTCACAAGAAACCCCGGCTGTTGTTGTGCCTGCTGTGACGTCAAGTTACTCCGTTCTCCGCTTGTAATTATGCCGAAGCTTCAACGTTGTATTTATCATCTGAATTTGCCGAAACAATTTGAATATTCTGAAAGCCAAGACTTTGTTTATTTGAAAACAAACTGTAACGGACCCTGCCGTGTTATCTATGATTACTATACGCCTTACATTCATAATGTCAGCTGGAGGGAGGGGGAGTGAGTGGCGAGTGAGAGCTGTCATCTTCCCTTTACAAGCTTCAAAAATGTATTTATCGTGTGATTTTGGAAATAAAAGTTTCATATTCTGAAAGCCAAGACTTTGTTTATTTAAATGTTTTTTAAAAACATCCGAAATAAAAAACATTTTTTTTTTAATTACATTTTTTTTAAAAACTTTTTTATTGGCTCATGATAGGCCCCTGATCTCCATAGGCCCCTGGGCTTCAGCCCAGGTCAGCCCGTGCATTAAGGCGGCCCTGCGTACACGTACTGATGGAACCTTAAAAGCTTTAGGAATCCATAGTACAACATATAATAAGTACCATGTATCAAGATTGATGCAAAACAAGTGATATTCGACCTTTTTAGACAGATTTAGCCAAGAAAACCTCTTCTGGGGCCATTTCGGTGGATTTTCCATATCTCTGGCCCCCCTTGCTGGATTTTGACATGCGACATCTCTTTCTAACCATCAGAGCCAATGGAATCGAGGGGAACTCACACATAGTCCTTATTTGGTAATGTGTGTATTAGACTGCCGCATAGCATAACTACCGGAAGCAGCAGCCACTCTGGTGGCTACCATTAGCAGCTAACTTTTGCTCTGCGATTTTTACATAAAATGGAATTGTGGATTATAAATGAAATAATCTTTTTATACAGATACGTTAAAAACCTATGGATTAACCGATTCAGCCGCGTTTTTTCTCGTTTTAATGCCATTGAACACGTCTTTTGATCAGATTGACAGCTACGGTGAGACGATATCCCAAGAAGCTCCGTAAAGGTACGTGTTGTGATGTCTGTGTTTGCTTCCCCTGTCAAGAGTCCGGATCACTCAGTGATGATACTATACCTAAATAATCTGTGGAACCTCAGCTTTAATCGGATATCTTGTATGTGCAGCTATGATAAGTAATAAGGGTACTTTTATCTTGAGTTCTGTGCTAATGTCCGTTAGCATTTTTCGCTAAGGGGTCATTTAGATGCTTCTTATGAGACTTGTGTTTTGTTTTGGTAAACATGGTTTGTATCGTCAGTTAGATGAGATTATTCCCGTTAATCTGGTATAACACATTAATAGGTTCTTAAATATTAAGATCCCCTAAGACACAGTGTCGTGAAAAAGAAAAAAACAGGGTCCCCGGTGATTCAAAACCTTTACTTTTCATAAAATGCAAGATGTAACTTTCAATGTGGCTTGTGTATTTATCACATTTTCAATGTGAAATAGATCTGATTAAATAAAGAGTAAAAGCACAAACTTAAATGTTGACATTTATCATTTTCATATGCTTATTGTTAATGTAGTGGTGTTATAAACAAAATGTTGTCGTGAAGGAAATTAAGATGTTTTTTATTTGTTGACAAAAGATTTAAACATGCTCAATGGGTGACATGTCCGGTGAGTATGCTGGCCATGCAAGAACTGGGATGTTTTCAGCCTCCAGGAATTGTGTACAGATCCTTGCAACATGGGGCCGTGCATTATCATGCTGCAACATGGGGCCGTGCATTATCATGCTGCAACATGAGGTGATGGTCGTGGATGAATGGCACAACAATGGGCCTCAGGATCTCGTCACGGTATCTCTGTGCATTCACAATGCCATCAATAAAATGCACCTGTGTTCGTCGTCCATAGCATACGCCTGCCCATACCATAACCCCACCACCACCATGGGCCACTCGATTCACAACATTGACATCAGAAAACCGCTGACCCACACGACGCCACACACGCTGTCTGCCATCTGCCCTGAACAGTGAAAACCGGGATTCGTCCGTGAAGAGAACACCTCTCCAACGTGCCAGACGCCATCGAATGTGAGCATTTGCCCACTCAAGTCGGTTACGACGACGAACTGGAGTCAGGTCGAGACCCCGATGAGGACGACGAGCATGCAGATGAGCTTCCCTGAGACGGTTTCTGACAGCAGAAAGTCTTTGGTTATGCAAAGCGATTGTTGCAGCAGCTGTCCGAGTGGCTGGTCTCAGACAATCTTGGAGGTGAACATGCTGGATGTGGAGGTCCTGGGCTGGTGTGGTTACACGTGGTCTGCGGTTGTGAGGCCGGTTGGATGTACTGCCAAATTCTCTGAAACGCCTTTGGAGACGGCTTATGGTAGAGAAAAAACTGCACGTTTTAGAGTGGCCTTTTATTGTGGCCAGCCTAAGGCACACCTGTGCAATAATCATGTTGTCTAACCAGCATCTTGACATGCCACACCTGTGAGGTGGGATGGATTATCTCGGCAAAGGAGAAGTGCTCACTATCACAGATTTTTTCAGATTTGTGAACAATATTTGAGAGAAATGGTTATTTTGTGTATAAAGAAAATGTTTTAGATCTTTGAGTTCATCTCATGAACAATGGGAGCAAAAACAAAAGTGTTGCATTTATATTTTTGTTCAGTGTATATTAAAAATATAACGCCATGCGCGTCATGATGGCGCATAACAGCTCGCGACCGCAGATTATTTCGGCGATTAGATTAAATGTCAATTATATTTGACGCAACTTTAGTTAAATTTCCATGACTTTTCCAAAACTTTGGGAAAATATTGTTTCCCCTAACTTTTCCAGGGCCTGGAATTTGCATTTTGAATTTCCATGACTTTTCCAGGTTTTCAATGACCGTACGAACCCTGCAAAAGGGACTACCAGGCATCAGGTTGAGCTGGGGATGATTAACTTCATTCAGGACTTGTGGTGTCTCGTCAATTGTGTTAGTCGTGTTTGTTTTATGTCTGTCACTTCATGTTTAGTCAGGTATGTAATTCCAAGTCTAGTAAGGTTTCTATGTAGAGTCACGTTTTCTTGTTACTTCATGTCTTGTCTGTCTATTTCATGTCATGTCTCGTTTTCCCATTTCCTGTTTTATTTTGTACTTACCTCTTGTCTTTCCTTTCAGGTCCTTTTAATTCCTCACTTTGGGTGATTTTCCGTCCTCGTCAGTGTCTGCCCCGCCCCTGATTGTTCCCACCTGGTCCCTATTCCCTCATGTATAAATAGTCCTTGTCTCCCTTTGTCTTGTGCCAGTTCGTCTTGTTTCAGTGTGCTTCCATGTCCAGAGACCCAGCGTTAAAACCAGAGAGAAGAGTTTTGTTTAAAATCGAGAAGTTTTGTTTTGTCCTCGCTTGAGTGATTTTTTTGTTAAAACTTTGTTTTATTTTTTCATTAAAATCTGAGCCGTCGCATTTGAGTCCAGTATTTTTGTACCCTGTTCTAACAGAACGAACTGGCCAACATGGACTCAGCCGACTCAGAAAAAATTAAAGTGGATGTCGAAGAACAGAGAGCAGAGCTTGCTCACCATGCTGCACAGCTGGTCTCCATTAACAGAGGAGTTGGTAACCTCACTGATCGCCAAGCAGAATTCCAGGAGGCTGTAACGAATCAAGTTAATCACCTGGCGGTTCAAGTGCACAGAGCTCTTGCCCAGCTCGAGGCTGGATCATCTACACGGTCTCCTACTATGCCAAGCCCATCCGTTGCATCCGCTGGTGCTGCTGCAGACCACATTCCCTCTTCTGGAACGTCGCTTCGCCTTGCATCTCCAGAAAAGTTTTCCGGGGACTCTGGGGACTGTCGCCCCTTTCTGGTACAGTGTGAACTGCATTTCACCCATAACCCCTCAGCCTTTATCTCAGACCAAGCTAGAGTAGCCTTTATGCTGTCCCATTTAACCGGGCGAGCTGCTGCCTGGGCTACGGCCGAATGGTCCTCTAATTCTCCAGTGAGCCAGTCAGTGAACATGTTCTCAGAGACTCTAAGGCATGTTTTTGATCACTCTTCACCAGCCAGAGAGGCCAGCCGAGTGTTAATGCAGATTAAACAGGGACCCAGAAGAGTGGCAGATTATGCGATACAATTTCGCACTTTAGCAGCAGATAGCGGGTGGAACACCCCAGCCCTTATTGATGCCTTTATGAATGGATTAAAGGATTCTATTAAGGATCAATTAGCACCCCTGGAGCTACCAACAGATCTTAACTCTATCATTGCAATGTCTACCCGCATTGATATTAGACTTAATGAAAGGAACAGTGAAAGGTTAAGGACCAGCGTGCGCCCATCTGCCCCACAACGCCCATGGATAAACAATACACCTCTGACAACATCATCCGAGGAACCAATGCAGCTGGGCGGAGCCAGGATCACGGCAGAGGAGCGACAGCGCCGTTTCCGTGAAGGATGCTGCTTCTACTGTGGACAACATGGCCATGCTGCATCTTCCTGCCCGTTAAAAGGACAGGCTCATCGGCGCGACGGAGGGCGCTGGTGAGCCGATTTTCTGCAGCTGACTTTCCTCCACGTTCATTGACCAAGGTAAAATTACAGTTACGTGACCACACCATGACTCAGGGGGTACTAGTGGATTCAGGGGCAGACGAAAGTCTGATGGACTGGGGTCTTGTTAAAAGACTGGGTATTACTACTGTTCCTTTGACTTCTCCTGTAGATGCCAGTGCCTTAGATGGCAAGCTGTTATTCAGAGTAACCCATATAACTGAACCCGTTCAAGTAACCATAGATGACATTCACACAGAAACATTAAGATTCCACTTATTTGACTCTGCACTTCACCCTATAGTTTTGGGACTTCCATGGCTCCTCAGGCACAATCCGAATATTGACTGGCGGTCGGGAAACATTATGAACTGGGGCTCTGATTGTAAAGTAACCTGCTTAGCCTCCCCTGGGAACTCCAGACAGTCTGTTAATCAGACAGACATCCCCAATAGAGTTACCACTGACATCAAGTCAGAGTATACTGACCTGTCCAGAGTGCCTGCATGTTATCTGGACTTAAAAGAGGTTTTTGACAAGACTAAGGCTACTTCGCTACCACCTCATCGACCTTATGACTGCCCTATTGACCTTTTGCCTGGAGCTCCGATCCCTAGAGGTCGGCTTTACTCCATCTCTGCACCAGAAAGAGGGGCCATGAAGACGTATATTGACTCTTCCCTTAAGTCTGGACTCATTAGACCGTCGTCATCACCTGCGGCTGCAGGCTTTTTCTTTGTGGGCAAGAAAGATGGTTCCCTCCGTCCATGCATAGACTATAGTCCACTCAATGGAATAACTGTCAAGAATAAATACCCCCTTCCACTAATGTCTACAGCGTTTGAACTGTTGCAGGATGCCCAAGTATTCACCAAACTGGACCTCAGAAACGCCTATCATCTCGTCAGAATTCGGGAGGGGGATGAGTGGAAAACAGGGTTCAACACTCCGAGTGGCCACTACGAATATCTTGTTATGCCTTTTGGTTTATGCAATGCTCCAGGTGTTTTTCAGGGTATGATCAATGATGTGTTGAGGAACTTTCTCAACAAGTTTGTCTTCGTCTACCTTGACGACATCTTAATTTTCTCACCGGATGAGGAAACTCACATTCAACATGTCCGCCAAGTACTCCAGAAACTGTTGGAGAATCAACTGTACTGCAAAGCTGAGAAATGTGAGTTTCATGTCAAGACGGTCTCCTTCCTGGGTTATATCGTCACCGCTAACCATGTTCAGATGGATCCAGTAAAGGTTAGTGCTGTGGAAGATTGGCCAACTCCCACAAACAGGAAACAGATCCAACAATTCTTAGGCTTTGCCAATTTCTACAGAAGGTTCATAAGAAACTTTAGCACCATTGCGGCGCCATTACATGCACTAACCTCTTCTCATGTTGTTTTTAAGTGGAACACTGAGGCGGAGAAAGCCTTTCAAAGACTTAAGACGTTGTTCACAACCGCTCCAATCCTCACAGTGCCTGACCCGCAGAGACAATTCATTGTGGAGGTGGATGCCTCGAACGAAGGCGTCGGAGCGGTGCTCTCCCAAAGGTCTGCTCAGGACAACAAGCTCCATCCTTGTGCTTTCTTGTCACGGAAGTTGACAGACGCAGAGAGGAATTACGATGTGGGGAACAAGGAACTTTTGGCAGTAAAGATAGCCTTAGAAGACTGGCGTCATTGGTTAGAGGGGGCGGAACAACCATTTATAGTATGGACTGATCACAAGAACCTGGAATTCATTAGAAAATCCAAAAGACTAAACCCACGCCAGACTAGATGGTCATTGTTTTTTAGTCGCTTTAACTTCACCTTGTCATACAGACCAGGCTCTCAAAATGTGAAACCAGATGCTTTGTCACGCATGTACGAGCCTGAACCTGCTGCCAAAAAACCTGAAAGCATCCTTCCACTTCATTGTGTGGTTGGGGCAGTTTCATGGCCAATAGAATATGTGGTGAAGCAAGCACATGGTGAGAGCCCGGCTCCTAGTGGTTGCCCGCAAAATAGGTTGTTTGTACCTGTTTCTGTTCGCTCACAGGTAATTCACTGGGCTCACACGTCTTTGCTCACCTGTCATCCGGGGGTTAAACGCACAATCTTTATGATAAAGCAACGTTTCTGGTGGCCGGCTATGGAGAAACAGGTGGCAGAGTATGTGGCAGCCTGCACCGTTTGTGCCAGAAACAAGACCTCCAAACAAGCTCAGATGGGTCTGCTGCAGCCTCTTCCTGTTCCACATCGTCCATGGTCACACCTCTCCATGTACTTCGTCACTGGATTACCCGTTACCGAGGGAAACACCACCGTCCTGACGGTGGTGGACAGATTCAGTAAGATGGCACATTTCATTGCATTACCCAAGCTCCCCTCTGCCAAAGAAATGGCAGAGGTCATGTTACGTGAAGTTTTCCGCATTCATGGTTTTCCCAGGGATATCGTATCGGACCGAGGCCCCCAGTTCATCTCAGGTTTTTGGAAGGAGTTCTGCCATCTCCTGGGTGCCACCGCCGGATCTGGGCAGGTGCTCGTCGTGCTCTCCTGCGCAGTGCCAGCCAGATGAAGAAGGTGGTGGATCGGCATCGCAGACCTGCTCCATCCTATAGGCCTGGACAAAGCGTTTGGCTGGCTACCAAAGACTTACCCCTTCATGTCATGTCCAGAAAGCTAGCCCCAAGGTTCGTGGGTCCTTTCCAGGTGTCTAAGGTGATTAACCCAGTGTCTGTGCGCTTACGTCTACCCAGGTCGCTCAAAGTCCATCCTACGTTTCATGTGGGGAAGGTCAAGCCTGTAAGAGAGAGTCCTCTGGTGCCCGCCTCTAAGCCCCCACCGCCTCCCCGGATGGTTGATGGTGGTCCTGTCTACACTGTTAAGAAACTGCTTGGAGTCCGTAACCGTGGTCGAGGGAAACAATTCCTCGTGGACTGGGTTGGTTACGGTCCCGAAGAAAGACAATGGGTCCCTGCAAGCTTCATTGTAGATCGGAGTTTGATCACTGACTTTTATCAGGATCATCCAGGAGGGTCTGGGACTTCCGGAGCAGTCCCTAGAGGGGGGGGTACTGTGGTGTCTCGTCAATTGTGTTAGTCGTGTTTGTTTTATGTCTGTCACTTCATGTTTAGTCAGGTATGTAATTCCAAGTCTAGTAAGGTTTCTATGTAGAGTCACGTTTTCTTGTTACTTCATGTCTTGTCTGTCTATTTCATGTCATGTCTCGTTTTCCCATTTCCTGTTTTATTTTGTACTTACCTCTTGTCTTTCCTTTCAGGTCCTTTTAATTCCTCACTTTGGGTGATTTTCCGTCCTCGTCAGTGTCTGCCCCGCCCCTGATTGTTCCCACCTGGTCCCTATTCCCTCATGTATAAATAGTCCTTGTCTCCCTTTGTCTTGTGCCAGTTCGTCTTGTTTCAGTGTGCTTCCATGTCCAGAGACCCAGCGTTAAAACCAGAGAGAAGAGTTTTGTTTAAAATCGAGAAGTTTTGTTTTGTCCTCGCTTGAGTGATTTTTTTGTTAAAACTTTGTTTTATTTTTTCATTAAAATCTGAGCCGTCGCATTTGAGTCCAGTATTTTTGTACCCTGTTCTAACAGGACTTCTTATATGAAGGTATAAAGTTGTTGATTTACTTCTAATGAAGATTTAAATGTAAGTTGTTTTAAATTACAAAAGTTGGGTTTTTAAATTTGAAGGCATTGGGCTTGGAAAAACATTAAAATGTCCTTGAATTTAATATTTAAGATGTTGTAGGAATCCTGAATTACACAAACTTGATTACCTTTTTTGGATCAGACGTTCTGTGGTTAATACCTCAGTACAATTCACTTGCACTAAAGGAAAACTACACTTTAAACTGTCATAACGTTTTTTGTTTATTTTCCTCATAGCTGAAGATCATGGGCACGTAGATAAAGATGGCCTCCATCCCATCACACCTGCAACGTTTCTGCAGTGGATCACAGGTCAGGGTCACGTCCCACTTCTTCCCTCAGAGAAGAAGGACTTTGCAGTTGTGATCCAATTCAATCATGACTGCAGTGCAGACTTTGGGCATCACAGTGTCTGTTACCCTGTTGTGACAGCATGTGCCAAGACAATCACCTTGCCTGTGAGACATATGAGGCCCTATGACAAATTCTAAAACATCCTGACTGAAGCGTTTCAATTAGGCCAAGAATTTAGCAATGTGTAGTAAGGTAACCATTAATGACCTCCGTTCCAAGTTAACCTTACTGTTTAAGTGTTAAAGGTTTAGCATTGACTGCTTCCAGTCAAGTAATCTTACAAAAAAATGTAATGGCAGCAATATAGTGGTGCCGTGATGACGTGTTTTTGTAGGCTGACCCGGAAAAGAAACAACAACACAAAAGCAGTGGGATTTCTCCACACTGTAGGATATCCCATTGCTTTTTGTCGAGGGAACCCTTGCAGCTTACTTCCGGGTCGAACTACACAAATACGTCATCACTGCACCACTCGGTTAAACAGTTCTTAAAGAAAACAAACACATTGATGTAACATGTTGCTACCCAGAACTGTGATATGGAATATAATAAAATGTTAAGGGTGTAAAGGTGTTGATGTCTAAATGGTTAAACCCTTGAAACATGTTTGCATTTAGGATGCATGATTTAGTACCTGGTTCAATACAGCTAAATACATGTCTCGGCCGTAGGACCCAGATGGTCTTGCAACATCAATATTGGCCAACAGTCCTGCCATATCCTGCTCACTGAGGGGACTTTGAACAGGTGGAAGAATCACTCCAGGACTGGTCTCACCTGGCTCACTGGCAGTGTTGAAATCAAGATCTGCATCCTCCATTTCCTTGATAAAAGTTAGATATCAGTCATGGGTTTTAGGGGACCAAGAATAACTTGAAGCACCACAAACACTAGAGAATGTAAAGAATACAAATGAAACACTTTTTTGCCTTTTCAACGGTACACCTATCAAAACAGGTGATTTTGAGGTCTTACAAAATGCATTTCAAGTGCAGTCCCATGCTTTGCATTTTACACTAGTAAGCAAGTTTTATGCAATTTTAAAGAAAAATATCTCTTTCATTTATTTGATGCTAGTGATTGTAAATGCCATTGAAACATGACAAATATAATTTGTTCCTAGCCCAAAGGTTCAATACTAATGTAATGAACAGCGAACATCAGTGGCAATGTCCATTTCTTTCATAATATAAGTTTAATGGAGTTCCTTTAATTTTGTTAAGCTGTTTTAAGCACAATACTTTGGTCTAATATATTTGAGTTGAAATAGTTTGAGAACACTGGCCAAAATGATGTTGATACAATTTTGCTTGAAATAAACATGTAATGAGTAGCTCTGCGAGGTCCGGAGGAGTCCCATTGGCCACAGTTGGTGTGGGGACACATTTCGCTCTGTCCTTAGAGGCTGATTACCCCAACCCATCCTGAAGACATTGAGATCCCTCTGAAGACGCGGAAGAAATACATGCTGGGCACAGAACATGTGGATGCTATCAGAAGGATCTCGAACACCCTCATCCTCGAGGCTGTGAAGAACCTCGTAGTGCACGTTTGAAACAGCCGTCCAAACATCTCGCCACAAACGTTCGATTCTGTTCAAATAAAAGTCATCAAATTGCACTCAAATTCGACAAAGCACAGTATATTCACAAATGATGGCTTTGTGTTTGTCATTGTTTGACGTTACTTCAAAGAATGTACCTTTGATTGTGCACACTTCCCCTGACAGGACGCTTCCCCTTCCACAGCCCCCCCCTTATAGTGAACATGTTGGTCGGCTCTTACTCTTAAAAACATGAATCACACACATGAAATAAAACATTACAAAAAGTTATGACATGGCATTTTTAAGATTTCTTAATGTAGAAGAAAATATGCAAGTTATTTTTATTATTATTATCGTTTTTTAAAGACAGGTCAAAAATGAATAGGTAATGGTATAATGCAAATAATCCTAAACATGGTTTGTTTGGAGAGACAGAAGGTGACAAGTATTCTATACGATATATGTTATCATCAATAGGGCTTTGGACAGATTGAGGTTGGTTTCACTCAGAGTTACTTCCTGACTCAGTTGTGTATAATTCTCGGGTCATTTCAGCGATCAAAACATTGATCATTGTAAGTGTTATACAAACCATTATGCATCTTTTATTGACAGATAAGGCCCACATGACTAAAGAGTACCACCGGGAGCCACACCTAATGTTGGCCTTACCTTAGGCAAGGCAAGTTTATTTATATAGCACTTTTCAACGCAAGGCCAGCGCCATATAGATAGAAGAGTTACGACACCGGAAGTCCAAAAACGGTTATCGTCACGTGGTTCATGTAGAAGATGATCGTTCCCCGGAAGTTCATGGCGGGCAATGTGAATGCATTGATAACAGGAGATAGAACTACGATTTTTGTTAATTATTAGTGAATAAAGGTTTTGATTTGCAATATTTATACAACAAATTGATGTGTATGTATTTACATCAATATGTTTTAAAAAATAAAATCGAATTTGCTAATATTAAGTGATAATATTAGGATTAGTGTGAACAACTAGTTTACATGTTAGGCTAACAGTGGCTTGGTTAAAGAGCCTGTTGCTGTTTATTTATAGCTTTGAATTCTTTCAAACCAATATTATCGTCTTAAACTTGTATGGTAGTCAGGAGCTTCACTTTCTAATGTGTATTGATATATTTAGAGGGAGGGGATCTAAAGTAATGCTTTAAAATTCAGATTGGATTCATTTCTACCATTTTCTTAAATTCATGGTAGTTTCAGTAATCCCCTGGTAATTGAGGACACAAGTTATCTGCATGACTAATGTCATCTTTATGGCTTTCAGAAAGGACAGGTGACTATCAAAGGACTAGCAGCAGCAGCAGGACTAGCAGCATATGATGATAATGATGATGTTAAATGTGTTGTTTTAGGAACATCCATTACAAATACATGGAATTCAATAAACATTGAATAGCATATCATGCAGTTTGTCGGTGCCTTTTCCTCCGTGTTGTCCATGGTTTGCTGTGCTGCCTGAGGATGCTCAAATTGCTCAGAGAAAGGAGTACGAATGTACGGCTTCCCCACTGACACAGAGCGGAGGAAAACATGGCTGGCTCAAGTCAGCAGGAGCAATTTCACGACCAACAGCAACAAAATATGTGATTTATATACAAACACTGCATTTGCACTTTTTCACAAAACGAAAACCACACCATTGGGAAAGCTTAATGTTTTGTTTAATACAAAAAAACATGGAAAGGCTTGAAAAACACAGAGTTGAGACTCAGGGTGCAGGGTGAGGGTCTCAGTGCAGGTATTCAGGCTCCATTGAATCCCCCTCTGGTTCTTGTGCTGAGAGAGGGAGCAACAGACAGGAGAAAGGGTTATACACACAGCACACCTATTGGATGGGAAATGCCTTGGGGAGATAAGGTGTTTACTTATATAAAACAGTAGTATTAAACGTACTTTGTGTTTTCACTCTCACTTAAGTGCCTCTCCCTTTGCCATCAATCCAAAATCAGCTGAGCTGCAACATTATACAGACAGGTAATAATCAACAGAATCACAAGGACACAATATGGCTCTGCTAAAAACACTCACTCTTACACGCACCACAGTTATATGTATCTAATATTTAACTCCCTCCACCCCCGCATACAATCCCGTTTAGAAGCCCCTCTTCTCTAATTCAACATGTTGGACGAAATGACATTAAGAGAACGGAATTTACAATTAAAAGGCTGTTCAACGTGTGTTGCTAACTTGCTTCGGTATGCTAGCTTAATCTGTTATCTGTAAACGTTCCTTAAATCTACTAATTTAGGGATAATCCACTGACATCCTTTAATACACATGTTCATTTGAATCAGATGTACTGATAATATCCGCAATATAAATCTTTAAACTTCTTCTTACCTTTAAAAGTCCGTCACGAACGGTGTATTATGCTGCAACTCCACAGCTCTGCCAGCCTTGGCGCTAACTTCCGGGGAACGATTGAGAGGCTCCACGATCCGCCATTGCTGTAAAAAAGTGGTCCATTGGAGTGAACGGAGATGTCGTAACTCTTCTATTAAATAGCTCTGCGCAAGGCAATTCAAAGTGCTTTACAAAAAATAAAAGACATTAAGCATTAAAAAAGAAAAGCTAATAAAATAAACATTAAAAGAAAAAATACATGGATAAAAGTTACAGTGCAGTTTAAAATATGAATAGTTGAATTAAAAGCAGCGACAAAAAGAAAAGTCTTCAGCCTGGATTTAAAAGTAGTCAGAGTTGCAGCGGACCTGCAGGTTTCTGGGAGTTTGTTCCAGATACTTGGAGCATAATAACTGAACGCTGCTTCTCCATGTTTAGTTCTGACTCTGGGGACAGAAAGCTGACCAGTCCCTGAAGACCTGAGAGATCTGGATGGTTCATCATTTAGCAGGAGGTCAGTAATGTATTTTGGGCCTAAACCATTCAGTGCTTTATAAACCAGCAGCAGTATTTAGAAATCTATTCTTTGACACACAGGAAGCCAGTGTAAAGACTTCAGAACAGGAGTGATGTGATCCACTTTCTTAGTGTTAGTGAGGACTCGAGCAGCGGCGTTCTGAATCAGCTGCAGCTTTCTAATAGATGCAGTGTGAGAAAAAGTTTTTAGAGAGTACTTGTCCATGGACAAGTGAGTTTGGCAATTTACTTGTCCGAATACATTTTTCACTTGTCCAGAATTGACAACAATTGGGGCCACTGGAATCTTCTTCGTCATCGTATTTTTTACATTTTCCCACAGTTTTTACAACACCGCTAACGTAAGTGAGCGGTAACATTTTACTGCATCACACATAGGGTTGGGTATCGTTTGGATTTTAACGATTCCGGTTCTGCTTTTCGATTCTGGTTATTTTCGGTTCTCGATTCCGGTTCTTTGAGAGGGTAAATCAGTCCCATGACAAACTGGGAGAAAAATATATTTATGAAAACATTAAGTCAAATCTGTATTCCTATTTACAAATCACTTCATACTGTTGAATTTCTTACGGTTATTGAATACAATTATATAAAAATAATCTCTGCATTGTTTAGTTAGTTCTAAGTGGTGCAGTTTGAGAATGTACAAAGACTCCAGCTCATTAAAAACTCTGCAGCTAGACTACTGACTAATACCAAAAGGAGGGAACACGTTAGTCCTGTCTTAGCTACTCTACACTGGCTTCCTGTAACTTTTAGAATTGATTTTAAGGTACTTCTCCTCATATACAAGGCTCTAAAAATGGACAAGGACCCAGCTACATTGCTGACTCTCTAATGAACTACACACCTGCCAGAACACTGCGATCATCAGATGCAGGTCTATTAGAGGTCACCAGAAAGAGTCATAAAAGAAGATCGGTGATGCAGCCTTTGTAAACTACGCCCCAAAACTGTGGAACATGTTACCCAACAATATTAGGGAAGCCAATACATTAGGCATTTTTAAAAGGCAGCTTAAAACCTATCTTTACCAAAGCATTTGACTGATTTTACACTATTATACTGCACTATTCTCTGTGATTGACATTGCACTATTTCTCTGTTTTATTCCCCATGTTTTTATTTTTAATTATTTTATCCCACTTTATGCTTTGCTCTTGCTGCTTGTTTTACACAGATGTTATGTCTTATTTTTTACTGATGTAAAGCACTTTGAACTGCAATCCCCTGTATGAAAGGTGCTATACAAATAAAGTTATTATTATTATTATATTTATAGCCTATAGGCCTAGCGCTTTTCTACAACTCAAAGACACTTGCACGCTTACACATGTCCTGCAATACACATGCTGCAGCTGCCCAGCTACTCACTGTTTGTAAAAGTTAATAAATAGCATTTCAATAATGTACTTTCTATAACCTGCTTCATAAACAATACTGACATCCCTGTGCTCCTCCGAGCCTGGGGGTCCGGGGATGTGAGGACAGCGCGAGGACACAGACAGGGAGGCTGCTTCACTTCATAAAGGAAATGGTGGTCAATATTAACAACACAGGAGCTAAAACGCTTAATAACCTTCATTACGTGTTAGAGAGAGAACATAAGAACGTTTGACAAAGATGAGGCTGTTAACGGGCAGCAGATCCGCTGTGTGTAGAAAGAGAGAGAGAGAGACGCTGAGCTGCACCATGAAGCGATCAGCTGATACGGAGCATAGAGAGAGAGCTGCAGTCCGCGGGGCTCGGCCTCCTGTCCTCACAACTCTTATTAATCCCGGTACCGGACAATTGTTATTTGTTCCTACTCGGAACCGAGTTTTGCTTCCCAACCCTGCCACGGTGCTACACTTCCCGCCCCGCCCCCGTCTAACTGTACAGAAAGCGGCGAGATGCATTTCCTTAGGAATCGACAAGCAGAACCGAAACTAACATTTCTAAACGAACAATGGCGAACACGGACAATTTGCGAATGAGTTCTGCCTTTTGTAAACTGAATGTATCAATAATTTGTCAATAAATCGGGGCGAAAAACGTCACTTGTCCGCCGGACAAGTCAATTGAAAGATCTACTTGTCCGATATTGTAAATAACACGTCCCGGACGGTGGGACGTGTACTTTTTCGCACACTGAGATGTGTTAGTGAGACCTGTGAAGACACCATTGCAGTAGTCGAGTCTACTGAAGATAAAGGCATGGACACGCTTTTCCAAATCCTGCTGTGACATTAGTCTTTTAATCCTAGATATGTTCTTTAGGTGATAGTAGGTTGATTTAGTAACTGTTTGAATGTGACTGTTGAAACTCAGGTCAGAGTCCATGACTACACCTAGATTTCTGGCTTTATCTGTTGTTTTGAACATTGCACACTGAAGCTCAGCGCTAACTTCTATACGTTCTGCCTTGGCTCCAAAAACCATTACCTCAGTTTTATCTTTGTTTAATTGGAGAAAGTTCTGACACATCCAGTCATTGATTTGTTCAATGCACTTACTCAGTGTTTGAATTGGAGCATAGTCTCCTGGTGAAATTGTTAAGATAAGATAACAATTAAGATAAGATTAAGATACCTTAATGGAAAGCCATACTTTTGCACACCCTCTAAGAAGAAGTCAAGTGAAGTCAATGCTTTATTATTAGTGGCAGCACCAGGTGCATGATCTGCAGCAGAGAAAATGATTAAGCAGAATAAATAAAAGCAGATCTCTAAATGTGTTTAAAAACCAACACCAGACATTCTTGCTACAAGGTTTCAGATGGATACAAACTAAAAATATAGATCCTTTGAAAGGACCTGTAAATCATGCATCAGGTTTAGTTATTAACCAATAACTGTCATTATCTGACTTATAAACAATCGTTATTTGTGAAAACAAAATGACCTTCCGTGAGAAGCCATCGATCCCTCCAAAAATAACAAGACCATATCTTTGAAAAACAACACAACATCACTTTTAGTGTCTGTTATTTCTTATGCAAACAACTGTGTTAAAACAAAGTGACAGGGCATTTTAAAACATAACGTTTTTAATTTGTACTCTATTATCCTTTATTGTACATAGCATGTAAACATACAATGTGTGGCGTACCTGATGAGTTTATGATTTGTGCCCATGTGACCCTGAACAGAATGTGTCCTTCTTGCAACACACCCCATCCTCTCCATTCTGTGAGTACACCCACAGAATCAACACGATGCATTGACGAAGACACTCTCTTCCATTGCACACGGTGACCCATGGCCTTCAGGATTCCTTTCTTCATTCCATATCCTACATGTGGTGTCCTGGCCTTAACTGGCCGAACCAAATGGTCCAGTTCATCATCAGTTAGGGTACTGTAGGACCGTTTTATGGAAAGGCCATTTTCATGCATGCGCCTTTTGACTGTCTTCTCAGATACACCCAGAAGTGTTGCTGTGGCCGACACTGGTAGGGACAAGTCTTCTATTAAGCCTTGTAGTTGCTGAGGACAGACAACATCTTTTGGTCGTCCCGTTTCTCCTTGCACTGGCACCTGATAGCGGTCTGATTAGAGATGTCTTCAATATTGACAAGCCTTGACAGCTCAGTCAAAGCATTGATGACATCCTGTGGCGTATCAACCTGGCCTGATAGCGACCTAACAAGAGCCATCTCCTGGTCCACTGCAAACTGCAAATAGTCAACATCTAAGGGCAGTCTTTGCGTGATCTGGGACATTCTAGTCAGTAGTCTCTGAAGAAAGTCCCTTCTCAGTTGCTCCTAGAATTGACAAACATCGATTTACCATATTGCACTGGATTAGTTCATGTTCAAATAATAAACAGCATGACAACTATCGTTAAGGACATGTGCAAAGAAAATGACTGCAACAATTATGCTTTGTAAACAAACTATAAATAGGTGATAAAATCAAAACATAATGTAAGTTATTACCAATCATTTTTAAATAATCATTTAAAGAGAGGTGCTGTGTGAGCACGGTTATTAAAGTGTGTGCTGCTGCAGCCACAGATCAATTACGGTCGCCTCCCTGGCAAAAACAGATTGAGAAACACGTGAGCTGGACTCCATCAACATAAGGGACATTCACATGCACTGACTATAGCTAATAGCATACACTAGTAGCCTCAATGCCATGCAGTTCATTCATTCATTCCCCACCTCAAAAGGCCTGCCTTCCTTTTATGTATGTCGCTATAATATTATTATTATCATGCTCTTAGATAACTTCTAAGAGCATGAATGAAAAGTTCATATTTCTTACCTGTGCGCTGGTGCCAGCCATGGAGCCAGCAGGTGGACCTGAAGCCATCGCAAAAGCCAAGCCAATACTATGCTGCGTTCATGGAGCTACGTGGAAGTGGGGAAGGACAATGCTTCATTGCGGATACGTAATTTCACATTCTAGCACAGTTTATTGCTCTTATACCGCAATGTTTGCCAACTATGATGCTCGACAGCTCGCTTAACGGAACTTTGACGCTGGTATCAGTTTTGTTTACCACCAATCACGGGAGTATTGTGTATAGAAAGTGTGTAGTTGTATTTCTTGCGCTACCTAACATCCATGAAGGCATCAGAGGGAGGCCTGTCACTCAGGGTGCCAAACTACTCTTTGGTAAGCCCCGCCCCCCGAAGCAATATCAGGGCCAAAAGTCTGAAAGCGAAAAAAAAGATCTGAAAGTGAAAAACGATATGAAGGCGAACAAATTATTGAAACCTGAAAAAAAAGATTTGAAACTGAAAAAATAATTGTTTTGAATCTGAAGACGTAAAATCTGAAACTGAAAAGTATTCAAATATCAAAATATGTATACAAGTGAAATAGGAAAATACATATTTTATTCAAAACAATTGCTGAACTGAATCAAAAATAATATTCAACCTGAAAACAAATTTCAAATACTTTTTTTTGTTTTGAATACAACATTGTATTTTTCAAAGTTCAGGATGAAAACTTGGACTTTCAAATAAAATGTATTTTTTTGAATGATCAAAGCTCATGACCCTGAAATAGCTCCATACTGCTGTGCCTCCTGTCATCATTAATGGACGTCTCTTTAAAATGACTGCTCAGAGGAGAGGATTTCTCATTTCTCTAACCGCCTGCTGCTTCCCCTCCTCTCTCTTCGGCTCCCCTCCTCGACTCCTTCGCTCGCATCTCCTGTGGGCGGGACTAAAACACGAGGAGTCGAGGAGGGGAATTAGAGAAATGAGAAAGGGCCATGCTCGAGCGGGTGAGGCGGAAGTGGAAACTCTTGTCTTCCGGTCCCATCCTCCTCACCGTCGCTCGATACAGCTAGACCGACTGCAGCTGGTAGGATGAAACTTCTGCTGTTTCAACTTTTTCCTTTTCACCCTAATGTCGTTTACACTTTCTGGGATGTTTGTAGTCTGTTCACGCGCATTGTGTGTCATATGAATCCGCGTGCACAATGCTCTCGGGCTCAGCTCTGCCTTTCTTCCATCTGAAGCGGAATTGTTCTGCAAACATGGGATAACTTTCGTCCTGGTGCACTATTCATTACCTTGCATGTAAAGTTAGAAGGTTGCTACGATACTTCTACTGTATGCACTGTTTAATCATGTTAGAGTTCTTCTTAATTAATTGTTTTACTTTAAGATGTTTTTGAGTCGATTATAACTTGGTTAACCTCCACAGGTGCTACTAAGGCCCGTTAGACCGTCAAGCGTCAATCAATCAACAACAACAACAACAACAACAACAACAACAACAACAACTGTATTAATCCCGCAAGGGGCAATTGGTTATGAGCAGCAGCTCAAGCCTCAACAATTAGCCCCTGAGGACAGCAATGGACCACAGAGGAGCCAGTGAGGGGCCAGGCAGAAGACCCTCCAGTCCCTCCTCTGGGACACCCATGGGTGCCAAGGGACAAGCAGCACTGAGTGTTCAAAAGCCCAGTGTAAAGGTCACTCCCTTCCATGGCTCCCCCATAGCCAGCAGTGATGGAGCCCTCCGCAGCACCCGGCCCGCAGCCTCTGCTCATGGAAGCTTGTTTCTGGACACATTTGGTCGGCTGACTGCCCCTCCTGTCAGAGGGAGAGCTGCTGCTGGGAGCTCAGAGGACCCCCCCCCCAGTTCAGGCTCTGCACCGGCCCCCACAGGAGTAAAGCTCCAGGCAAGTCCTCTGATGTTCCAGCTGCATGTGAGCTGTGAGGGTTGTAAAGCAATAACATTGTATATGTTTCCACACGCAGAGATATTGTAAATGATAACATGTTGTTATCACACAAATTTGAAATGTGTGTATACCAGTTATGTGTGTGTGTTTCGATTGACTTTGTTCATTAATTACTGCACTACTTTGTGTTCAACATTTAAATTTGATTCCAGAAGTTCTACATCAAGATGTTTGCGCTCTACACAGTTATATTCATCTGAATGCACAGATTGCAGAAAGGCTCAAATTGACAATGAGATTGAAATCATACTTTTGGGTTATATTGTATTTTATTATACATTTACTGAATTATTGTGTGAATGTATTCAACTTGAATGTTTAGATGTCAAATACTCTTATTACAAACATCTTCATTAGTGTACAGAACCAACACTTACTGTAACACTGTGGACTGTTCATACCGGTCTAATATTAAAATGATTAATATTGTCCATATGTTGACATATTGTCTTCTCCTTTCTCTTTTATTACATTTAGAATAAATGTGTTTTTGCCCTTTTAAAGCCTGCTGGCAGGAAAGCTTTGAAGTCGAGCACCAAGCTGTGTCCCAGCCTCCAAGGACAGGAGAGGAGAGCGATCTCCAGCAAACCTCCGTCCGGTGGGTTGATGCTTCTCTTTGCAAACTTCATTGAACTCAACCTATCTTGAGAAAATATACCTAAAGAGTTGCTAGAAAATTGCAAGAATAACGTTTGGATGACTGTTAGGGGCAGCGCGAGTTAGCTGCACTCAAACGTTGCTATTTGAGATCATCTTTCTGTGTTTAATAACGACTTCTTCAGCATTAGTCATGTGTTTTACTGGAAAAGTGGGCATTGATGTAATATGTCGTCTCCAGGGCGACAGCACCTTTCAGACTGATGTTCCGACTGATGACTTCTGACTACATAGCCTAACCTTTGTTCTTATCCCAGCTGTGAAGAGGAGGAAAAGGAAGATGGGAATGTACAACCTCGTCCCCAAGAAGAAGGCCAAGGCCATCAAACAGCAGGAGAAGGTATCTATCTATTTGTCATTCAGTCATTTATTCCTACCTTTTAGCCCACTGGGGTCATGTTGTTGTATGTTCCCAGGAGTGTACCCAGTAGCAAGTAAATACCATGCAAGCAATATGCTGTTTGTCATGTTAAATAAATACCAATACCTACACATGTCCTTCCTTTCTTCATCAGAAGGAGGAGCCAGGACCCGGTGTGCAGCAGAACAGAGCTGCAGCTGAGGAGGAGCCAGGACCCAGTGTGCAGCAGAACAGAGCTGCAGCTGAGGAGGAGCCAGGACCCAGTGTGCAGCAGAACAGAGCTGCAGCTGAGGAGGAGGCAGGACCCAGTGTGCAGCAGAACAGAGCTGCAGCTGAGGAGGAGAAGCCAGTGATGCTCACAGAGACTCTGCAGCCCCTCAGGAGTGAGCTGTTGGTGGAGGGGGACCCTGGAGAAGGAGAATACACAGAGCTGGCTTTGGAGTGTCTGGATCTGAAAGCTCAGGAAGAGCTGCTCTCTCCTCCCCTGTCAGGTGACGACACGTTTATCATGTCCCCTTTCTCTTCGATAGACATGTTTTTATATGTCATTTAGTGACAATCTAACACAAAATGGCACCTGTGGGAATGGGAAGACATGTCCAGCATGTGGTGTTGCAAAGGATGAGCTTTACATATCCAAAACTTAACCTACAAAGGCACGATTATAAATGTCTATTTCTCAGCTCCTTATTCCACCAACTGTTCCCCAGGGACTCCACTTTTACCTCATTCACACCAACGCAACTCCGGTTCAAGCTCTGTGCTAGAGCTTTTCAGGTTCAGAACCGGTTCTTCGGTTTAGCTCCGGCTCTTTTCACACCGCCCAGAGTCTGACTGGTGCTGCGTCATTGCGTCATCGTTTGCGTCATGACGTAACCGTTTGCGTCATGACGTAACCGTTTGCGTGCCTGCTTCATAAAGCCAAAGCGCGCGGAAACCCCTCACAGCTGACACCGACAACAACAACAATGGCCGATTGTGCTCCAGCTTCCTCTGTACCTCTTTGGAAGACCAGATTCCCAGTAGGTAGCAGGTCTCTTCAGTGGACCACTGCTGCTTGTTACGTTTCTCCATCGTTGTGTACAAATTGGATACAACGCGGGCTTGTTGTTGTTGTTCAAGAGTTGATCCCGCCCCTGCCCCCGCCTCAACGTAAGCGTGACGTATGCGGTGCTTTTGCTCTGGCCGGACAATTTGTTGGTGCTTGAAACGAACCGGATTCCGGAGCTAAGAGGTTGCTCCGCTGCGGTGTGAACAGGAAAACCTGGTGCTTTTCAAGCTCCAGCTCCGAACCGGCCCTGAAACACCGTTGGTGTGAATGAGGTACCTTGTGTGCTACGTCACCACTGTGATTACACACGTGCTCCAAACTGCACATACCTGCAAATGAACACACACACAAGCATATAGCATACATATGTGGGGTTCCTCAAGGCTCCATCTTGGGGCCTCTTCTCTTTAACATCTACATGCTACCACTGGCTCAGATAATGAAGAACAACAACATAAGTTACCATAGCTATGCAGATGACACACACATTTACGTAACAATTTCACCAGGAGACTATGCTCCAATTCAAACACTGAGTAAGTGCATTGAACAAATCAATGACTGGATCTGTCAGAACTTTCTCCAATTAAACAAAGATAAAACTGAGGTAATGGTTTTTGGAGCCAAGGCAGAACGTTTAAAAGTTAGCGCTGAGCTTCAGTCTGCAATGTTCAAAACAACAGATAAAGCCAGAAATCTAGGTGTAGTCATGGACTCTGACCTGAGTTTCAACAGTCACATTAAAACAGTTACTAAATCAGCCGACTATCACCTAAAGAATATATCTAGGGTTAAAAGACTAATGTCACAGCAGGATCTGGAGACACGTGTCCATGCCTTTATCTTCAGTAGACTGGACTACTGCAATGGTGTCTTCACAGGTCTCACTAACACATCTATTAGGAAGCTGCAGCTGATTCAGAACGCCGCTGCTCGAGTCCTCACTAACACTAAGAAAGTGGATCACATCACTCCAAGTCTTTACTCTGGCTTCCTGTGTGTCAAAGAATAGATTTCTAAATATTGCTGCTGGTTTATAAAGCTTTGAATGGTTTAGGCCCAAAATACATTTCTGACCTACTGCTAAATGATGAACCATCCAGATCTCTCAGGTCTTCAGGGACTGGTCAGCTTTCTGTCCCCAGAGTCAGAACTAAACATGGAGAAGCAGCGTTCAGTTATTATGCTCCAAATATCTGGAACAAACTCCCAGAAACCTGCAGGTCCGCTGCAACTCTGACTACTTTTAAATCCAGGCTGAAGACTTTTCTTTTTGTTGCTGCTTTTAATTGAACTATTCATATCTTAAACTGCACTGTAACTTTTATCCATGTACTTTTTCTTGTAATGTTTAATTGAACTATTCATATTTTAGACTGCACTGTAACTTTTATCCATGTATCTTTCCTTAATGTTTATTTTATTAGCTTTTCTTTTTTAATGCTTAATGTCTTTCATTTTTTTTTGTAAAGCACTTTGAATTGCCCTGCGTTGAAAAGTGCTATATAAATAAACTTGCCTTGCCTTACATAAAAGTGTGTGTGTGTGTGTGTGTGTGTGTGTGTGTGTGTGTGTGTGTGTGTGTGTGTGTGTGTGTGTGTGTGTGTGTGTGTGTGTGTGTGTGTGTGTGTGTGTGTGTGTGTGTGTGTGTGTGTGTGTGTGTGTGTGTGTGTGTGTGTGTGTGTGTGTGTGTGTGTGTGTGTGTGTGTGTGTGTGTGTGTGTGTGTGTGTGTGTGTGTTGTGTGTGTGTGTGTGTGTGTGTGTGTGTGTGTGTGTGTGTGTGTGTGTGTGTGTGTGTGTGTGTGTAGATGCTAAGGTGACAGAATCAGACCTGTTGGAGGAGCTGCCGCTGTGCTGCTGTCGGATGGAGACTCCTTACAGCGGAGACAGCCTATCCACAATGGAGCAGACCTGCATGGCCATGGAGAGCATGGATGGAATGGTAAAAATCATCTGAATTAAAACACTTTAGCATTGACCTATTATTACAAATCAGTTTTAAAACCTCAGATAACTCTCACCCAGTAACCAGTTCTTAACCAGAGGAAGGTGTGGTATTTGACTGCTGTTTTAGCTGGTTCACCTTTCCCTAAAATAATGGATTAAAACTACACCCCCAAGGCTGTTTTTCACGAATGCACCACAAACCAATTTGGATCCAACATTTCATGGGTTTTTCCTTGGCCAATGCTACACCCATTCAACAAGTTTGATGAAAATCCACCCAGTAGTTTTTCTGCAATCCTGCTGTCAACGTGTTGTCTTCACTTCTTTGTGAACAGAATCACTTTTTATTACAGTTTAGAAATTGACCTAAACATTTTCACACTACATCACTGAAGGCCACCCTGAACTAAAAGCAGCCGATGATAGATCTAAATGTTATTTAGTGTGCACAATTAATCCTTTTATGGGTGGTTTCTATGGAACACATTTAGTGTCCCATGAATCCAGACTCCAAACAGTGAAAACCTGTAGGATATGATCCAACCAGAAATTATATAATTATATAACAATATATATATTGTTATGGGTCTAAAAGCACCAACACATTGTAAACCTGTTTTAAAATGTGGTACAGTATAAGATATTTTTGGTACCTCTGCTCTCAACAGCTGAGCCGTTGCCAGAGGCGAGTGATGAAGCAGGAAATGATGCGCCCCTCTAACACGGTCCATCTGCTGGTTCTGTGTGAGGAGCACCGGGCCGGCATGGTGAAGCACCACTGCTGCCCCGGTTGTGGGCTCTTCTGCCGGGCGGTAAGGGAACACGCTCACTCATCTGTCAACTCGTATTTGCCTCTATTTAAAGATGTTTTATTTCTATTCCTTGGAACTTTTTTTCCATTTCCAACTCATGTCATATTCCTTATCTCCTTTTTATTTAAAGTGCACCTATCATGCTATTTGTAGGCAATAGCATAGGTCTCAGATATATACGAATATATAAAAATGTCTATGTAGTGTTTTGCTCAAAACTCCAAACAGATCACCCATTCTAGCCAAATCCATATCCCTCTATTTCACTTCCTGTTTCAAAAGTGCTGATTTGGGGTATAAAGCTTTAAAAAAAAAGTTAAAGAAAAAAGGAGGGGGCTGAGCTCATGCGGGAGAATCTATTGTCTAAACTAAATACTGCGGTGATGAAACACCATATCATGGGTTATTAGCTCAAAGGCTTTCTCTCTTGCCGGGTATACCACAAGGTGAGTTCCTTTTTATTTCCTGCCTCTTCACACACATGCTCTGTGCAGTACAGGTTAGCTCTGAGTGTATATTACGTCTAAAACAGTCGGGCATTGTTTCTGATGGCAACGTTTCTGATAGGACTGTGGGTGTAAAGCCAGCCTACATTTCCGATATTACGTCATATCGGACGCAAATCTCTAAAAACGGGGCTAAAACGGAGCTGATACAGATTTGAAAATAGTCTGACATCATCAGTGACGAGGAGCTCCGCCTATATGGCCAACTCTCCACCAATCAGGGGAATGAGAGGTTGCCGTGGCATGGTAACAGCATGGTAACATGACGCTCGTAACTCGGCCCCTCCTTTGCAGGGGGCGTGGCCAGCTGCAGTGCATGCAAGGTGGAGGAGAGCAAAATAGATCGAAATGAGGCATGGCTAAAATGCATGATCTGAAAAAGAAAACTTATAAATATACCTTATTGGTATGGCCCTACAATATATTATTCAAATATAGCTTGATAGGTCTCCTTTAAACCGGAAGAATAGTGAAGAAGCTTAATATTTAAAAGAAAAGGTTTAAAAAAGGTATAAACAACAAAATGTATAGCCTCAATGTCCTGAAATAGCTGAATAATGTAATAGTTGAATAGTTTCTGCAGCTGAAATTAGGCTGAAGGAGTTGGATAGTAAATGTAAGTAGTAGTGAATGAATGCTTACAAACACCTGTGTGTGTAAACCCAGAGATCAAAGGTTTCCATGGAGATGTGCTGTGAAAGGAGAGCCTTTCCATTTGATGTGAAGGAGAGTTTTTGTCTCTTCATGCCCTCAAGAGGTATTTTGTTTAATATTTCTTCTTAATTTTTTTTTATTTTCCAACCTAGGAGAGGTTTCCCTACGTTTTTCATGAACAATTATGTCTGAGGAGTGTAGGGTTTGGGAATTATGGCAGGTTTAAAAACATTTTGTGGGAGAATTTCAAGCACTCCTCCACTCTGTTTTGAGATCAAAGCACTCCAGACTTAAGGAGCTGCTCCATGCGCTCTACTGTTACAGTCTGAAGGAAGCGTCTTGACCAAGCTCCAAACTAAGTTCAATATCTCAAAGTGTAAGAGATAGCAAAGATCTGAATAACAAGTGTTATAGCTGAAGGTCTTGTGATCATTTTAAAGTTGGAATGAAAGTATGTGGAAGGAGAAGCAGTTAAGAGGATTTGAAGAGTCGTCCCATTGACTTCCATGTTAACAAAAGTTTAAAAAGCTGAATATTTCAAAAAGTATAAAATATTTTATAACAGCATTCACACTAAATAGGAAAGACCAGTGAAGAGTGCATTGCAGTAGTCCAACCTGCTTGAGATGAACGCATGGATTCATTTCAGCCTCTTGGTTGTAAAAAAATGGGCTCACTTTGGCAATATTTCTAAGGTGGAGGAAAGCTGTTTTTAAAAACACTTTCTTTATTGTTTTAGCATATATATATATATATATATAGACAATATATATATATATATATATAGACAATATATAAGACACAAAACAACCCTAACCCACAAGACATAACAAAATGAAGTACATTACAAGTCACATAAATAAGATAAATTAATTAAATTAACTTCACAAACAGAGTAACGCTGTTTGTAGTTACCTTGTTTATACCTGATGTAAAGCTTAAGTTGGAGTCTAAAATGAGTCCTTGACTTGTCGCCTGTGTTTTGCTCTGACAACTTTTCCTAGCCTGCTTCAAAGACGAGTTCAATACAGAACCTGGCTGGACTAAATATGGTCAATGTGCTCGATTTTTGCCAAATGTTTTATAGGTACCTGTACAAATAAGGTGACTGTTAAAATGATAAGGCAAGGCAAGTTTATTTATATAGCACCTTTCAACACAAGGCAATTCAAAGTGCTTAAGGGATAAGGGAAAAGTAATAAACAGTGATTGAAAAATTGTTGTTATAGCTTAAAGTAATGAATATGTCTTTTGAATGGGTAGCTAAGTTATGGATACATTGTTAAAACAGAAATTAAAAAAAGTGGAGAAATGGTTGAAACATCTTTCACTCCCAGCTGGGGATGGTAGTTCAAGTAATACATTAATTAAAATGAACCACACGATACTTCAGCTCTTTTGATTATCTTAAAACGTATCTATAACTTGAGACAACACTTGAGTTAAAAAATACACTACAGTTTGCAGAGTAAAAACAAGTTCAAGTAAGAAATTATTGATGGATCCTGGATTTGTGTGTAAACCGTTTGTACGCACTTCAGTGGCGTAACTATCGACGGTGCAGCCGGTGCAACGCACCAGGGCCAAGGGCCGGGCAGGGGCCCATGCAAAACAATTTTTTTTAAATATATCTTTCTTTTTCGGGGCCCCAATGGCATTGGCCGGTTCACGCAGTCTTCAAAGTAACCAAGCAAGCTAAATTAATTTGTAATTTGTCTGGCAGCAGCAAGTTCGGCAGCATCGAGAGGCGAAGTCCCTTCCTTTCCGGGGGAGCTCCATGGGACCTTATTTCGGAAAAATTATGTATTGAAGTCAATGGGGAGAGAAAGATTATCTTTCGATCCCGTTTGAATTGTGCCACGAATTACACATATGATGTTTGTCAATTTAAAAGATCATTTTGCAAGTCAAAAATATTAAAATGTGTCGTCAAACTGTGAAGTAACACTTTTTTTGTGTGAAACCGCTCAAAGAACTACATCTCCCGTCTCGCACCACACACCAAGACGCCCGTCACGTTGGAATATTTCACCTCTTTCTTTCAGAATGAGGCAGAAAGTATTAAAAGAGGTGAAAATCACTCCAAGTCTGGACATGTTGAGAGCTGTACATACACACAAGGGGAGTTAGTCGGTTCCGTGAGAGCCAGCATGCGGGACCGGGACTCTGGGATTTGTAGTCTTTCTAGTTGGGTATATCTTATCTTATATTTCAACAGTTTTACGACAAACTGTGACTTTTTGACATGGAAATGATTTGTTAAGATTGACAAACATCATATGTGTTCGTGGCACAATTCAAACGGGATCGAAAGATACGATATCTCTCTCCATTGACTTCAATATATAATTTTTCCGAAATAAGGTCCCATGGACCGGAAGTAGATGGGCGTGACTTCGCCTCGCTATACAAAATTGAATATCCTGCATTTATGTACAGCAAACCAAAGGACAAGAGCGGCTCTCAAAGAGAAAGGACAAGAGAGAACAAGGAGATGTAACGGCTAAACTTACGAAATTAGTTTTTTTTGTCATACATCGTCCTCGAGATCTCGATTAATTCTGTAAAGTGATTGTGTGATTAGTTCGCTGTGCCGTTGTCAGGCTGTGGTCGTATGAGGCCAGGGCAGGCTGTTGTTGATAGCCTAAATGTGGTGCTTCTGAGTGGTTGTCTGTGTCCGTGCGTGTGTGAGCGCATCAGCGTGTGCTTATGTTTGGGGCGATAGGGGTGGCCCCCAAAACAATATTTGCACCGGCGCCAATAACAACCTTGTTACGCCACTTCACCTCACTTAAAATAACATTTGAATACTATAAACTGTATATCATAATGTATATTATATTCTTTGATGTGGTGCTCCGTAACCTTGATGCAGCATTTTCCTGCTCCGTCCTCCAGGGCACCTTCATGGAGTGCAGGCCGTACGGCAGCATCTCCCACCGTTTCCACCGCAACTGTGCCTCCATCCTGAAGGACCTCAGGTTCTGCCCCCACTGCGGAGAGGATGCCAGCGGTGCCATAGAGGTCACCGTGCTGAAGGCTGATCCGGTTCCCTTTGTACCCAGATCCAAACCCGGGCCGTCACTCCCAGCTGTTCCAAATATGGCCGCCCTGCCATCAGTACCAACCACGCCTGCTGTTCCACGCATACTCAGAGCTAAGAAGAGCAGCGAGCCACAGAGGGGCCGAGACCAGAGCCCGAGCAGGTAACAGCACTCATGTGGCTTAGAAAATCCAATTCCTTCGCCAAGATCAATAAACTTGCAAATATTAAGGCTCATCTTAGTTGATTACAGCTGTCCTGCTGGCTGTCTCTCCAGGTCAAAGGGCGAGGCTGTGTGTGCCACAGACAGAATACCCAAAGAGCCACTAGAGAGCATCCTGACGGCGCTGGATGATGACAAGTAAGGTTAACCATGTGATTTTTTGCCGCAGTTTGCCCCTTGATGGAAGTCCTTGGTTGATACATTTTCATATTGTTTAGCTTGAAACCAAAGAAGGTGAAGTACCCCACCAGACAGCTGTACATCTCTGCTAAACAAGGAGAGCTCCAGAAGGTCATCCAGCTGCTAGGTAACTGTTACTTGACATAAAGCAGCATCTCATAAAATAGCTCAATATATGTTTTTTTATAATTTCTATTATTACACTCACTGACAAACCAACCATTTTAAATTGTAGTTGATGGGAAGGACCCCAACTTTTTGATGGAGGGCCCAAACAGAGTGACCCCTCTTCATGCAGCAGCTGCTGAGGGCCACCAGGAGATCTGCCACATGCTGGTCCAGGTGAGGAGGGTCTTCACCACAGGCTGCCCCTCAGGGCCTGTGTTCACAAAGATGCATCAAAGCAGAACACCAGACTTCTCTAGTTCTGTCTTTTAGGTTCTGGGAATTTAGGCCAGGCGTTTATATTGACAACATTCAATTACATGGACATTCTGATATTATTATAAAAAATACTACATTTGTTATGTGCAGTAAAGACATTGGTAACAAATTATTAATTTAGTGGGAATGCTGATACAGCATTCCCACTACTTGTTCTTCGACGCATGACATTCTTTATTTTTATTCCACCGGGTTATTTTGGCCCTCTTCTCCTCCCACATTGAACATCGCAGAAACTCCGTTCAAACATCAAAACGTTCAGCGAGGTCGGGAATCGGTTGCTATTACTTTTCTCATTCATAACTTTCATAATTCCAGAGATACATCCCATAATTCATCAAATGTTTAACATGGAAGTCAATGGAGAAACTCTTCAGACTTGAAAAATCTTCATGCGACTTCAACTGCTAACTGCTCATTCATACTTTCACTCAGAAACCTCATTCCAACTTTAAAATGTTACACATCTTTCTGACATTATTCATGCTAAACTACTTTTACATCAGATTCAAACTTTTAGAGATATTAAACATTGTTCAGATTTTAACATTAGTGTGTATTGCTCAGCTCGTTAACGCTAGAGTGCGTGATCTCAAAGCTAGAGTGAAGAGGCGCATTCACACCGCAGTACTTTCTCCCATGTTTTATTTTGTGTTGCCATAAGTTAGTCTCTCCGCGTTTCTGCGCTGGACTAATGCTAATGCGAGGATAATAAAATGGCGGCTTCACAAAACTTTTTGGGAGTTTTACGGGGCGTGGTTTGCAATCCGCCCAGCCAATCAGACATAGGAACCTTTTTCTCCCACGAAAGTCCCTGCTCTCTAGCAGGGACGGAAAAGGGGGTAAAAAGGTTCTCATGAACTAATTTTAGTACCGGCTCTTTTTGGTGTGAACGCGACAAAAGAGTTCTCATGAACTAAGTTCTCATGAACCTTTGTGGGAAAAGTACTGCGGTGTGAATGCGCCTAAGGACAGCTTGAAATTCACCTTTATTTATTTTTTTAAACCTGCCATGAGAAACGTAGGAAAACATCTCGTAGCTTGACAAAAATTAAAGAATTAAGCAAAACAATTAAACAAAATGCCTCTTGAGGGCATGACGTGTCAAAAACGTTCAACATTTCTCCATTAACCTGTTGAAACCCATCCCTGTTTTTCAAGTCTCAGGCTCGAAAATTACATTCTCAGAACAAATGACCATAACTACACTTCTAAAAGGGGAAAATTATTAATCTTTTTTCTCAAAGTAATGATAAACCTTTGAGTTGGATGTAGAGTCAATATAGATGTTTTTTATTTTAAAGAAAATTCAGATTGAACATAGTAAAAAACTGTAAATTATAGTGTCTGTCCAAAAATAATTGTTTACTTATAGTGAAAACCACCCTTGAATGATGGGATAGTAGACTACAAGCTTTAGGAATCCAAAGTACAACATATAAGTACCCTGTATCAAGATTGATGCAAAACAATTGACATTTTACCTTTTTTAGAGAGGTTTAGCAACAAAAAAAAACGCTTCTGGTGTAATTTGGGAGGTTTTTCCTTATCTCTGGCCCCCCCTCGGTCGATCTTGTTGATTGACATCTCTTTTTAACAGCTAGAGCCAATGGAATCGAGGGAAAGTTCCACATACACACACAGGTTACCAAATAAGGAGTGAGAGTGACGCGTAGCCAAAACTGGAGTTGTGACACACTCTGGTGGCTACCATTAGCAGCTAATTTTTATTCTCCGATTTTTGCATACAAATTGAATTATGGATTTTTCAAAGTGACAGACTCATTGTATTAACCTATGGATTAACCTTCAGCCGCGTTTTTTCCCATTTTAATGCCATTGAACACGACTTTTGATCAGAATAACAGCTAAAGTGAGCATATCTCCGTGTTTTGCTACCTAAAGCTACGTCGTGTGTTGTCTGTATTTGCTTCCCCTGTCACGAGTTCTGATCGCTCAGTGATGATCCTTATATTTCTATAATCTGTGGACTCTCAGGATGTTATCTAAGCTTGTTTGTGCAGATCCAATAAGTATATCGATTGGTATAGCTAGAGTTCTGTGTTAACAGCCTTAAGATTTTTTCGCTCGTAGCTAATGCAGTTAGCTGAGTTTCTTCCCGTTACATGGATATGAAACATTCATAGTTTATTAAATATTAAGAAGCCCTCAGACGCTGTTTCCTGCAGATGATGCGTTGTTCTGCCCGGGGTTGGGTTGATGGGGTTCAACAGGTTAAAGCCAATCATTGTACATTCAGGCTGCTCTTTCCTCACAGCAGCAGCTGCACACCTTTAGTTAATCTGCCAAAAAGGCCACATTATTAACCCGGAAGTACACAAAAAGCACACTTCAGATGCTCAGAGTCTTTGAGATGCTTCACGCGTTGACATTTCACCGATATCTGTTACGGTTCTTCAACAAAACATTCACATGTAAGAGGTTTATCTCTCATTCAGAACAATGGAAAGGCTCTCCTGTATGTATGTAGCCTTTATTTAATCAATCAATGTTTATTTATATAGCCCAATATCACAAATGTTACATTTGTCTCAGTGGTCTTCACAGTGTGTACAGAATATCAGTATGACAATACGACACCCTCTGTCCTTAGACCCTCACATCGTACAAGGAAAAACTTCCAAAGAAAACCCAGTTTAAAGGGAAAAATGGGAGAAACCTCAGGGAGAGCAACAGAGGAGGGATCCCTCTCCCAGGACGGACAGACGTGCAATAGATGCCGTGTGTAAATTGAAAAGATAATACATTTGCAACATAGGTAGTCCAAATGTTTGGAAATGCATGTGTGTATAATAGGAAGATGAATCCACGAGGATATCCATCCAGGACCTATGATCCAGGACCACAGCCACGACTCAAGATCCAGCGCTCGCGATCCAGGACACAGGACCGCAGGATCATCCATGACTCCGGATCCCAGCGTATATAGACACCAAAAAGAAAGACATTTGGGGAAGCTGGGTTAATCGGAACATGAGAGTACACGGGTATAGACAGAGAGAAGGAAGAAGTAAGATGTCCCCCGACAAACTAAGCCTATATCAGCAAAACTAGGGGCTGAATCTAATCAGCCCTAACTATAAGCTTTATCAAAAAGGAAGGTCTTAAGCGCACTCTTAAAAACGGATAGGGTGTCTGCCGCCCGAACACAAACTGGAAGCTGATTCCACAAATGTGGAGCTTGATAAGAAAAGGCTCTGGCTCCCATTGTACTTTTAAAGATTCTAGGAACAACCAACAACCCTGCATTCTTGGAACGCAATGCCCTAGTAGGACAGTAGGGTATAATGAGTTCTTTAAGGTAAGATGGCGCCTGCCCATTAAGGGCTTTGTAGGCGAGAAGAAGAATTTTAAATTCTATCCTGTGTTCTATAGGGAGCCAGTGTAAGGCAGCCAGAACAGGAGTAATGTGGTCCCTTTTCCTAACGCTGGTTAGTACACGAGCCGCAGCATTTTGAATCAGCTGAAGCGACTTGATTGACTTCTTGGTACTCCCTGATAATAAAGAGTTACAATAATCCAGCCTAGAAGTAACAAATGCATGGACTAGTTTCTCTGCATCGTTTTGAGGCAAGATATGCCTGATTTTTGCAATGTTACGTAGATGGAAGTAGGCGGTCCTTGAAATTGATTTTATGTGGGCGTTAAAGGATAAATCCTGATCAAATATAACACCAAGATTCCTTACAGTCTCACTGGAGGCCAAATTAATGCCATCCATAGTTAGTATGTCTTTAGATAATTTGTTTCGTAGATTCTTCGGGCCAAGTACAATAACTTCAGTTTTGGTCGTGTTTAACATCAAAAAGTTTAAGGTCATCCACGTTTTTAAGTCCTTAAGGCAGTCTTGAATTTTATTTAGATGATTAATTTCATCAGGCTTGGTTGATAAATATAGTTGAGTATCATCCGCATAACAATGAAAGTTTACAGAATGATTCCTTATAATATTGCCTAACGGAAGCATATATAATGTGAACAAAATAGGTCCGAGCACTGAGCCCTGTGGCACTCCATGGCTAACTTTGGTTTGCGTGGAAGATTCATCGTTAACACGTACAAACTGAGAGCGTTCAGATATATAGGACCTAAACCAGCCTAAAGCAGTTCCCTGTATGCCAACTAAGTGCTCTAGTCTTTGCAATAGGATATCATGGTCGATAGTATCAAATGCAGCACTAAGATCGAGCAAAACAAGAATAGAGACAAGTCCCTTGTCTGAGGCTATTAGAATATCATTTGTGACTTTAACCAGAGCTGTCTCTGTGCTATGATGTGTTCTAAAGCCAGACTGAAAATCTTCAAATAAATCATTGTTTTTTAAGTAATCACACAACTGTTTTGCGACCGCTTTCTCAAGAATTTTTGAGAGGAACGGAAGATTAGAAATAGGTCTATAGTTGGCTAAAACCTCTGGATCGAGGTTGTGCTTTTTAAGAAGCGGTTTTATCACTGCTACTTTGAATGATTGTGGAACATAGCCTGATAATAAAGACATATTCATAATATTTAATAAAGAAGTGCTAATTAATGGAAAAACTTCCTTCAACAGCTTAGTTGGAATTGGGTCTAACATACACGTTGATGGTTTAGAAGAGAGAATCATTGAATGTAATTGTTCAAGGTTAATGGCTGAAAAGCATTCTAGTTTACTATCTAGTGTAATATTAGAACTTACGATTCCGGGAGCTGTTGATAACACTATACTGGTCGAAGGCAAGAGGTCATTAATTTTGTTTCTAAGAGTAACAATTTTATCGTTAAAAAAGCACATAAAATCATTACTACTGAGTGCTATGGGAATAGAAGGCTCAATGGAGCTGTGGCTCTCTGTCAGCCTGGCTACAGTGCTGAAAAGAAATCTTGCATTATTCTTATTCTCATCTATTAATGAAGAGTAGTAGGCTGCTCTCGCTTTACGCAGTGCTTTCTTATATTCATTGAGAGTAATATGCCAAATTAAACGAGATTCTTCAAGTTTAGTGGAACGCCATATCCTTTCAAGTTGTCTAGACTTTTGCTTTATTTTGCGGGTTTCGGCATTATGCCATGGAGCTAATCTATGTTGTTTTATTTTCTTCTTTTTCAAAGGAGCAACAGAATCTAATTTTATTCGCAGCGCATCTATAGCACTATCAACAACATGATCAATTTGGGGTGGTGTACATTTTGTATAAGTTTCCTCCCCTACATGCAGACATGCTATCGAGTTAAGTATTGGTTGAATCTCTTCCTTAAATGTGGCTATAGCACTAACAGATAGGTTTCTGCTGCAAGAGCTTTTGACTAATGCTTTGTAGTCTAGTAACAGTACTTCAAAAGTTACTAAGAAATGGTCAGATAAAGCAGGATTATGCGGTTCGACTAATAGTTGCTCAATTTCAATACCATAAGTCAGAACAAGGTCGAGAGTGTGATTATAACAGTGGGTTGGTTTATTTACACTCTGACAGAAACCAACAGAATCTAATATAGAGTTAAATGCAACAGTAAGGCTATTTTTATCATCGTCAACATGAATATTAAAGTCACCTACGATAATTACTTTGTCTGTTTTAAGAACCAAAGTTGATAAAAACTCAGAGAATTCTGATAAGAATTCTGAATAAGGACCTGGTGCACGATACACTGTAACAAATAAGATTGGCTGCAAAGTTTTCCAGGTCGGATGCGTAAGACTAAAAACGAGGCTTTCAAAAGAGGTATAATTACATTTTGGTTTAGTATTGATAAGTAAACTTGAGTCAAAGATTGCTGCAACTCCACCTCCTCGGCCCATGCCTCGAGCAATATGAGTGTTGACATGGCTGGGTGGAGTGGCCTCATTTATGCTGACATATTCTTCATGTCTCAACCAAGTTTCAGTGAGACAGCATATATCAATATTATAATCTGATATTAAATCATTTACCAATATTGCTTTAGATGCTAGAGATCTTATGTTTAAGAGACCACATTTAATCTTCCTGTTTTGTTGCACTGTAGTAGTTGTTACATTTACTTTTATTAGGTTATTATGTATGACACCTCTATTAGGTTTTACCTTAAATTGTCCTTGGGCAGACACACACACCGCTAATATTGGGTATTTTATTGGGTTCGGGATTCCTATGGGTGACTGCCTAGGAGAGAGCGCAGAGAAGCGTGTAAGACTGCGACTCTGCCTCCTGGTCTCAACTCCAGTTTGTCATGGATTACGTCCACAAAGCCCTGAAATGTTTGCCGAAATGAGATCTGCACCTTTCAAAGTAGGGTGAATGCCGTCTCTCTTAATCAGACCAGGTTTTCCCCAGAAGGCTGTCCAATTATTTACGAAGCCCACATTGTTTGCTGGGCACCACCAAGACAACCAGCGCTGAAATGATGACATGCGGCTATACATGTCATCATTGATCAGATTGGGGAGGGGACCAGAGAAGATTACGGTGTCCGACATTGTTTTAGCATAACTACACACCGACTCCACATTAAGTTTTGTGCATTCTGATTGGCGTAAACGAACATCATTACCACCGACGTGAATAACAATCCTACTGTATTTACGTTTATCTTTAGCCAGCAGTTTAAGATGCGCCTCAACGTCGCCCGCTCTGGCCCCCGGAATGCATGTGACTGTGGAGGCTTCGGTCTCTAAATTCACGTGTCTCATAATAGAGCTACCAATAACCAGAGTTGGCTTCTCAGCGGGTGTCTCGCTGAGTGGGGAATATCTGTTAGATACGTGAACGGGTTGGTGGGGACCTGCGGGTGTCGCGTTATGCCCCTTCTGAACAGTCACCCAGCCTCCCTGCTGCTCGGGAGTTGCCGGGGGACGGCTAAGAGGAGCTACATTTTGCCGGTCCGCACATGCTAACATGGGCTTTACTTTAACTGAGTTACTTTCTAAGATGCGGAGCCGGGCTTCTATGGCTATGATTCCCAGGTGAAAGCTCCTCTCACTGATTACTGCACATCACCATGGAAACCTTTGATCTCTGGGCTCAAGCACAGGTGTTTCATAACGTTGTTACCTCAAACATAAACCTGTGTGTTGGAGATATGCCATGATGTCATAACTCCAACTGACATGCTCAGAACACCACCAAACATCACATGACGGTTAACACTGTGGCCCTGAACAGCTCTACATGTTACTATGGCAACGCATCCCTTGCCATAAAACACGATGTCACTGTAACTCCAATGGACACGGTCCCATCGTCCCCCAATCTTCACCTGTATATCACTGGTCCATGCCTCAACAGCTCTACGCCAAATCTGAGTTCTCACCATATGCCGTTCCCATGGAAGGGATGCGTATCCCTCGCCATAAAACATGATATTGCTATAACTCCTATGAAAATTGTCAAAAAGGACTCAAACTTCACATGTGTGCTAACAGTCCAGCCGTGAAGACATCTATGTGACAGTTTTGATATTTCTTCAAATGCCGTTGCCATGGCAACACAATGCTCGCCATGAAACACGGTTTTCTCATAACTTCAGTGAAGATGATCCAAACGACCCAAAACATCACAGGTTTGGTAACGATGCAGCCATCAACACATCTAAGCGTATTATGGGGTGTCATCAAATACCGTTGCCATGGTGACAGATCATTCGCCATCAAGTTAGTTCAAAAGTTTGCAGTTCAAATATTCTGCAAGCCTTTTTACTTTATTTTCTTCTCTTATCACACATTCAAGCCCCCAGTGTTCATGTGTCATTTCAATCTATGTTCTTCACTTTCATCTTACACATTATATTCCAGCATAGCAGTTCAGCATCAGCTTTTCAGCATAAAGCATTCCCACTTGCAATTTCTTCAGGAATTGCATTCTCTAGTTATAATTATGTTGCTGCAATGCTAAAAGGGACACATGTCTTTTATGAAGAAACTAATGCCTCACATAGCAATGTTGGCCCCTTCTCAGTGGCTTTCTTTACATGTTGATTCATCTGGAATCAATGTACCAATTTACTTAAAACATATTAAAGTAATATATATTTTAGGATGAATGACCTTTAAGGCTTGGTCAGTGATTGTCAGAATGATGCAGAAAATACAGGTACACGGTTTACCTTTGGAGATAGTCTCCCTTACATTTAAAATACAGCCTAATGGTGATTTTGTCAAAGGTCATTATATATTATATACATCTTTCAGGAGTGAAATTAGCTAAATACGTTTTCGAATCAGATAGTAAAAATTCCAAGTGTTTGTGTTTGTGCGCACACAAAGGCGGGAGCCAACCTGGACATGTGTGACGAGGAGCAGAGGACCCCGCTAATGGCCGCCTGTGAGAACAACCATGTGGACACGGTGAAGTACCTGCTGAGAGCCGGAGCCGCTGTCAGCCACAAGGTAGCGCCATCTCTCAGGGCTATAGCTGATGTGTGCTCATGTCAAACTCTGCTTCTTCATTAGTCATTCAATCCAATCCATAACTGTCAACTGCTGCCATTACTCAGGCCCTTTGTATGACCAAACACGTTCAACCTTGTTAAAAAGTGCACAAATGGACCTATGATTGATTACAGCCACTTTAAATATCACTTAGTGGACTGACTAAAGTCAGCTGAAGGTCTTAAAACCAGTACATTTTATGAACCTCTACGGCTCAGCAGAAAGACGATTCGTCACAGACACATCTGAACTGTTGGACACATTTTCCTTCATCATGTCTGTTTTAATGTCTAGTTTTAAAAAAATGTGAGTTTAACTTTAAGTGCAGTAGCCAATGAAATGCACAATATTCTGGACTACACAGTAGTGGCAGCAGCTCAGTGTTGTTCAATGTGAATCATGTTGTAATCTCAGGATATCATGGGTTTCACCTGTCTGCATCTGGCAGCTAAACTGGGACATCATGACATAATCCATCATCTGCTCTCCAAGGCATCCAAATACATCAACTGTCAGGTAACACATGCACTGCCTCATTGGCTAACGGCAGCTAGCAGCTAATTTTGTAAAGTGTAAAGCACAAGTCTTACAGCCTGTTGTGTGCAGGATGATGGGGGCTGGACTCCCATCACCTGGGCCATCGAGCACAAGCACAGGGAGCTGGTCCACCTGCTGCTGGCCAGAGGGGCCGACGTGAACATCAGGGACAAGGTCAGTACCCACCCTCAAGTCAGGAAAACCACATTAACAATTAGACCAAAGAATGTTCTACATACAGTGCAGCACATGTAGTCGTCACATTAATAATGATGAATGAATTAGGCTTCAGGTGATTGTAAAGCCCTGTCCAACACGTGCGTGTTCAGGAGGAGAACGTGTGTGTGCACTGGGCCGCTCTCTCGGGCTGTGACGACCTGGCCCAGGCTCTGCTGGAGGCCCGCTGCGACCTCAGCGCCGTCAACGTTCACGGGGACTCCGCGCTCCATGTGGCTGCCAGAGAGAACCACCTGGAGTGTGTCATGTGAGTTTGTGTGGATCTGAGTGCAACGTTTGTTTGTGTTACACACACCTTTATCAAATTCAGGACTACAGATTTTTACAGTATTTCTCATTTTCGATGGATCAATTCTTGAATGACTATATTTTTGAGTGTTAGGTTAAAATCTCTCAACAATTATTTTAGTTTGAATCCTAATTCATTCTATACGGAGCCCTGGAGGGTTCATTGAGAGAAAAATAAATAAAACGTGGCCACGTTTTACTTTATCGTTCGCACGAGTTAATAAAGCGTGCGCACGAGTTAATAAAGCGTGGGCACGAGTTAATAAAGCGTGCGCACGAGTTAATAAAGTGTGCGCACGAGTTAATAAAGCGTGGCCTCGTTTTATTGAAATTGAGGGATTCCTGTCCGTGACTCACAGAATCTGCTGCCCACAGCTGTTTTATAGAAGGAAAACCTCCTCTCTGTGGCACCAGTGGCCTGTACTACGAAGCAGGATTTGCTATTTACACTATTCATTCATGAAGTATGACGCTGCACTGTCAGCACCCGTCTCCATGTTTGTGATTGGTCAAATGTTGGTAACACCGTCCCTTTCACGTGAACGCGCCCTCAGCCGGACAGAGAAACCCTGGTTGATTTGCTGAGTTGATAACCAGCTTCGTAGGACCGCTTAGCGACATTGCGTTTGTTAGGGTTAGTTAAGCCGGGTAAATCAAACATATCCAGGGTCTGTTGAACTGGCTTCGTCGTACAGGGCACTGGAGGCAGTAACGTGTAATTCAGCAGAATCTGAGAAGAGCAGCACCAGCTGCAAAGAGCGGTGCCTTTTACTGTTTACTTCACTGCGTTGCCCTTCATTAGCACCGCTGGATAGAGGTCGAGGCTGCCACGTTCAACCACACACACCTCTACACACATCGAACTACCAGAGTATTCCCCTCGTTTTATGAAGGAGATGTCCTGTCACCTGTGTGTGTGTGTGTGTGTGTGTGTGTGTGTGTGTGTGTGTGTGTGTGTGTGTGTGTGTGTGTGTGTGTGTGTGTGGTGTGTGTGTGTGTGTGTGTGTGTGTGTGTGTGTGTGTGTGTGTGTGTGTGTGTGTGTGTGTGTGTGTGTGTGTGTGTGTGTGTGTGTGTGTGTGTGTGTGTGTGTGTGTGTGTGTGTGTGTGTGTGTGTGTGTGTGTGTGTGTGTGTGTGTGTGTGTGTGTGTGTGTGTGTGTGTGTGTGTGTGTGTGTGTGTGTGCTCCGCTCTGTGTGTTCGGTGTGTTTGTGCTCCGCTCTGTGTGTTCGGTGTGTTTGTGTGTGTCCGACACCACCGGCATTTGTTTTCAAATTACCACGAACAGTAATTTACACAAATCTGGTTCTCCATAGTTATGTGTATTCCCAAGTGAAAGAAATTCGTTTAATCTTAATTTCGATGTGCTATAGTCCTGCCGGAGTGCACCGGAACGAACGATACTATCATAAACAAATTCCCGCACACAAAACGAGGCCACGCTTTATTAACTCGTGCGCACGCTTTAGTAACTCGTGCGCACGCTTTAGTAACTCGTGCGCACGCTTTATTAACTCGTGCGCACGCTTTATTAACTCGTGCGCACGAGTTACTAAAGCGTGCGCACGAGTTACTAAAGCGTGCGCACGCTTTAGTAACTCGTGCGCGCGCTTTATTAACTCGTGCGCACGCTTTATTAACTCGTGCGCACGAGTTACTAAAGCGTGGCCACGTTTTATTTATTTTTCTCTCTATGAACCCTCCAGGGCTCCGTAATTCTACGTGTTTTGGCACATGGTCATGCTGTGAAGTGTTAGCTACTGGAAAATGTTGTCCAGCTTTATCTGCAGATATCAATTTTAGCTTCAAAGCCCTCTCATTAGTTAATTGCGGTTGATAAGTTATATTACACCTTACATAACATTGTCAGACCTATTCACTAGACTACCTTTAACATCCTCCGTCTGCAGGTTGTTCCTGTCTCGTGGAGCGGACATCACTCAGAGGAACAGGGAGGGGGGGACAGCTCTGGACTGCTGTATGTACGGCTCCAAGGTGTGGACGGCCCTCAGCACCAACAAGAAGCTGACGGACGCCCGCAGGGGCAGGGACTGCCGCGGAGAGAGGGTGCTCAGCAGGTACTCAGCAGCACTGCGTGTGTCTAGGGTTATCTAGTGATTTTGTCAATATTTAATTTCTAATACTAAATAGAACTGTTTATAATACATATTGCTGATGTCAGCTAGTGTTAATTTCGTCAGCTATTTTTTTATTTAGTTTTAGTCTTAGTCCTGTGTGAAATGTTCTTTTTAGTTTTAGTCATATTTAGTCACCTTCATCCTGTTTTTATTTAGTCAAGTTTTAGTCGACTAAAAGTCTGAGCATTTTAGTCTTATTTTAGTCAAAGAAAACTAATTATTTTAGACTACTTTTTGTCAATGAAAACTGTTGAGTCTTTTTTAGTCATTATATAGAACATTTCAGTCAAACTAGTCTAGCCAAAACCAATAATTTGTCATTTTAGTATATATAAATAAATAAGATTATATCTTGTCCTTATTTGATGAATAACACAGGTTGAATGATTAAGAAGCTTTGCAGAGAGTATCTGGTCAGGTTTGTGGTGTTTGTACCAGCTGTGTTATGGCCACATTGCTTCCCTTCTGATGAAACAATGCATTCGCTTTTTTTCTCCGCCTCATTGTAGTGAAAATGGGCCCAAATCAGGGTTTCCGTTTTTAGCTGGTAAAATGTATTAAAAACCGGTAAATTCAAAACCTGCCGGTCAAAATGTCTGGTAATAATTAGGGAGGCTCCGATCGATCGGCCGCCGGTCATTATCGGCTGATATTCACTCTTAATAGTTTGATCGGTGCTCTCTATAAAGGCCGATCAGGAGAGCTGGATCTGATCCATATGGACATAAACGCGAGTGAAGTTTAACCGGACGCGAGAGAGAGATCAGATCAGCTGCTGAGTCTGACCGAGACACGCAGCTCTGCATAATCACCTGAAGCCCCGCCCTCTGTTTAGCGAGCTGCAGGAGCTGCATGAGAAACTGACGTGCTGTCAGGAGAGAGAGGGAGGGAGAGGATCCGTTTCTCCCGTGTTATTATTCAAAGTTGATGTAAACTTCTGAATAATGTATGTTATCTACTACAAGTAGTTTGTTTGAATGTAATAATCATGTTGTTTGTGGAATCATTTATTGAAAAATGAATCTGAATTTTTCGATCTGTTACAATTATAAACTGAATCAATATAAAAATGAGCCCCGTGAACTGAGTTTTAAACTGAAGCATATCTGCTCATAGTCCGGTTAATCTAATTAGTCTCATAGACCTGCTAACGGAAACTCTGCTACACAACTCTTATTATTATTATTGAAATATGACCGGTAAGTTTCAAATTAGTCCGGTAAAATAAATTCTGCTCGGACATTTGACCGGCGAGGAAAAATCCTAGCGGAAACCCTGGCCCAAATATCACATCGTTTCTTTCTCCCAAGCAGTGGTGGCTTTAGACTATTTCGTTGTCAGTCATTTTGACGGACAGGATCGTAACATTTCCGTCATAATCCATTATTATCCGTCGAGTGCACAATGTATCACTCACTCGCGCTGACGGGGGGGTATTCGGTTAACTCCTCCCAAGCCCTGTTGTTGCCATTTTATTTTCTGTTAAATAAGGTTCGTTAGACCAGAGTCTTCCTGACAGTTCATATTGTGCCGCTGCCCGGTGTAATTCAAATGTACCGCCGCGCGCAGCACAGAAACAGCTGCTGCTCTGCCGCAGCACCGGAAATTGAACTGCTGGAAGAAAAACTGACTATCAGAGATGTAACATTATCTTTGATAATATTTCGTCTCTTCATTTTTGGTCAACAAAAGTAAAGAGAGATTTTGGCATAGTTTTTATTTAGTGAACTACATTTTCGTCTCGTCAGTTTTCGTCAACGATATTGCATGATGATTTCGTTAGTTATTGTTTACTGCCGTCGGTGCCGTCTCGTCATCGTCTCGTTTTCGTCATGGAAAAAAAGGTCGTTGACGAACATATTTCGTCATAGTCAATGAAATTAACACTAATGTCAGCTCCCATCTCCAGGCTATGGAACACTTTCTAAAAATATTGGAAAAGTTAAAAACAAGGCTGTTTCTATTGTTCGATACTGTAATATCCATCCGTCCATCTTCTCCCGCTTATCTGTGGTCGGGTCGCGGGGGTAGCAGTTCCAGCAGAGAGCCCCAAACTTTATTATCCCTGGCCACATCAACCAGCTCTGACTGGGGGATCCCAAGGCGCTCCCAGGCCAGCGAAGAGATATAATCCCTCCACCTGGTCCTAGGTCTACCCCCTGGTCTCTTCCCAGCTGGACATGCCTGGGAGGTTTTTCCAGGCGCCCAGGTGGCATCCTTACTAGGTGCCCGGACCACCTCAACTGGCTCAGAGTCCCTCCCTGATGACTGAACTTCTCACCTTATCCCTAAGGGAGACACCAGCCACCCTGCGAGGAAAACCCATCTCGGCCGCTTGTATCCGCGATCTCGCTCTTTCAGTCATGACCCATCCTTCATGACCATAGGTAGGAACAAAAATGGCCCGGTAGACTTTTCCTTCTGGCTCAGCTCTCTTTTCGTCACAACGGTGCGGTAAAGCGACTGCAGTACCGCTCCCGCTGCTCCGATTCTCCGGCCCATCTCACGCTCCATTGTTCCCTCACTCGAGAACAAGACCCCGAGATACTTGAACTCCTTCACTTGGGGTAAGGACTCATTCCCTACTTGGAGTGGACAGTCCATCGGTTTCCTGCTGAGAACCATGGCCTCAGATTTGGAGGTGCTGATCCTCATCCCAGCCGCTTCACACTCGGTTGCGAACCGATCCAGTGAGTGCTGAAGGTCGCAGACCGATGAAGCCATCAGAACCACATCATCTGCAAAAAGCAGTGGTGCAATCCTTAGTCCACCGAACTGCAGACCCCCTCCCCCACGACTACGCCTCGAAATCCGATCCATGTATATTACAAACAGGATTGGTGACAAAGCGCAGCCCTGGCGGAGGCCAACCCTCACCGCATTGTTCCTCCTCAATCTGAGGTTCGACCCTCCTTTCGAGTACCTAATGGCGCATTTCCACCATGGCGCGGTTTAAGCGTGCCGTGTCGTGCCGGCCCCGTTTTTGGTTGAGTTTCCACTAGGCCTAGTTCCGACCCAGGGCTACTTTTTCACCTTTTTTCTGGCCCGACAAAATCGTGGTTCTATCGGGACCAACAAACAGGGCTGAGTCGGGCTGAGTTTGCTAAACTAGAGAGAATCGCTGGCAAGGGAGCTACAGCTACAACAAGATGAACATATTTGACCGTGATTTAATTGTAATACACGTTTCAAAATGATGCCGAAGTAACAACACACTGATACTGGTTAGTACAAACCATGAATTAATGCTTTGACAAGTCTGCAGACAGACGGCAGGCGAAACACCTTTTAAAATGCGTGATGCATCTTCTCATTACAGACACATGCATTTCCAAACATTTGGTCTACCTAAGCTGTAAAATATATTATCTCTTTGATTTACGCACGGCATCTATTGCACGTCTGTCCGTCCTGGGAGAGGGATCCCTCCTCTGTTGCTCTGTTGCCCACTGCTCCTAGTACTAGGATGGGTTAAATGCAGAGAACACATTTCACTGTGTGCTGTGTGCTCTGCATGTGTGAGCATTAAAGAGGGTTTCATCCCTCCCAATTATATTATATCCTTATGTTCGAACATGGTGTTTGTTATGGCCAATCCATGACTAGCACAGAAGTCCAGTAACAAACCACCACTCCGGTTCAGATCAGTGTCTCCATCATTGCCCACATGTGCGTTGAAGTCTCCCAGCACGATTAAAGAGTCCCCTTCAGGAGCCCCATACAGGACTCTTTCCAGGGTCTCCAAGAAGGCTGTTTACTCTGAACTTGAACTTGTGAGTATCCCCACACCCGCCCGGCGCCTCACACCTTGAGCAACTCCGGAGAAGAATAGAGTCCAACCCCTATTCAGAAGTAAGGTTCCAGAGCCGACGCTGTACGTAGAGGTGAGCCCAACCAGATCCAACTGGTAACGCTCCACCTCCCGCACAAGCTCCGGCTCCTTCCCCCCCAGAGAGGTGACGTTCCACGTCCCCAAAGCCAGCTTCTGTCACCCGGAGGTGACACAAGGTTCCAGACAACACAGCCCCCAGGTTCATCAGGGCACACAAACCTCTCCACCACGGTAAGGTGCTGGTTCTTCATAATATTAGGGTTGTGCATCTTCACTGGTCTCACGATTCGATTCAATTCGATATCCCGATGCATCACGATTCATACCAATACGTTGCATCCTCAATTTTCTATATTACTGCACATGGCTTATTTTTCATCAATGCATACATGCAGTAAATACATATGAACTCTCTTTTTATTATTTAGAAAGTGCTTCAGAAATCAATAACATAAATGTCTTGACATTAATTTATAAACCAAAATAAATGAATTGTATAGGTCTCGCCTCCCTATATCTGTGTGTGAAGTTGTTCCATCCTCAAAAACAAAAAGCTAATGCTTCTGCAGTCTAGCTGCAGCTTCTAGTCACGGTCTTCTGTTAAGAAAGGACACTGAATGTCCTGAATGTGGCTTCACACACAGGACCTGAGTCTGAACCATGGTCTGAACCATATATATACAGTCTATGGTCTGAACACAGCAGACAACAGAACAGGAGTATTTACAATAGCATATACAAACTAAAATAGTGCATGTGGGTGCACACTCACATTCTCTGTCTTACTGTTACATAAATCCCATGAATGTATGAGATTAAGTTAGCTTCATTATATCTCAGTGATTAAGTGAATAATAAAGTTTCTATCGGGTCACTGTCAGCCTGTCACTCATTATTTTCAGGGAGGGGGCGGGGCTTGGAGGAACGGAGAGGAGACGGTGATCGCGGAAGCTTTTTTCCTCCTGCCTTCACAAACTCTACACACGTATATATCGTCTGGAAACTGCTAGAGGGCATTCATACTCTGCAATCCAAGACTTAATTAAATCCACCAAAAACCTGACATGATTGTAACGCGATTATTTTTGAAAAACATAAATCCCTGTGTCTCTGAGCCGCAGCGACACGGAGTGATTCAGAGCGGGTCCTTCTGCTGTCGGTTCTGGACTGGTGTTCTTGTGTTGGTGGATAAAGCAGACTGCTCCGTGTTCGGTGTTGCTGTGCCGCTGTCACGTCTGCTCCCTGATCTCTGCCTCACCGACCGATTCGATATTAAAGTGACAGAAAAAGCCGCGGCCGGAAAATCAGGAAGCAACATTACTACGCTATAATCGATTATCTTCCGTCACTGCATCGATACCGAATCGTCCACATCGCAATGCATCGTAGAAACGATTATTTTCAACACCCCTACATAATATGATGTTATATAATGTTGAATTATAAAATAAATATTCCAGACTGGTAATGTCTTAGTGTTTGAGTTATGTCAGGACATTTAATTATTGCCGTTGAGAATTAAAACATTCATTTAAAATGTGTTTTTAAAACGGACACATTCCAAATTCACTTTTCTTTCAAACTCGAAACTTTTATTATGCATGATTTACTTCATCCACTAGTCATTAATTGTAGAATTGATACTTTTCACAGTCTTGTATTTTTCTATATATTTTCTCAATGCAGATCTAAATACATATATATAATATATATTTAAAAAAAACTAGGGCTGTCAGTCGATTAAAATAGTTAATCGCAAATTAATCGCACATTTTGTATCTGTTCTAAATGTACCTTAGAGGAATAAGTTTTGAATACCCTTATCAACATATGAGTGGACAAATATGCTTTATGCAAACGTTTGTTGATTATCATTGGAACAATGACAAATATTCTCCTGAATATTCTCAACACAACAACCTGGAACCTCTCTCTCTCTTACACTCTCTCCCAACCCTGTGTACTTCTTTGCACTGAGCCAGTTGCTCAAACAGACAAGCCTGTTTACAGTTGTTTTGTTTTTGTTTTATTTATTTAAAGGACAGTGCACATTAATTCACATTGCTGTAAATGAGCCAGCAGGCTAATTTTCAACTGTTGTCCTTGGCAAGATGTTAAATGACAACAAGACTAGAAAATAAAAACATAATTAGAGTACAGCAGACAACATCAGTACAACAATAAATAGGAACAGCAGTACAACAATAGAGAGGAACAAACAAACATGCAAACAGATGAAATATCATCATACCTTGATTCAGTTCAAAGTGTTCACATTTTTGATTGTTTAAAAGCCAGTTCTTATGATTGTGGGTAAATGTATGATAAGAGGTGTTATTCCTGATCTGTATTGGTATTGTGTTCCAGAGTGTTGGTGCCCTCACAGAGAAACAGTGTTTGCCAAAGGAACTGGACCTAAGAGGCGACTGTGTAGTCCCCTCTTAGGGCAGACCTTGTGGTTCTGCTGTTTGAATTTTTCTGCTGCATAAAAGTGCAGAGTGGTGGGAGTGCCTTGCCGTTTAGAATTTTAAAAATGAGACATTCCTCGGTGTGTTTTAAAATATTTTCCCAGCTGAGCAGGTTATGTTTGTCCAGGATTTTGCAATGGTGGTATAGCTTAGGTTTTCTGTCCAACACTTTGAGAGCTTGTTTGTGAAGTGACAGGATAGGCCTTAATGTGGTGCTATTCGCCTGGGTCCAGCTGGTCATACAGTATGTTAGGTGGGGAAGGATCATGGCATGTCTACATGTCATGTAGAGTTTTGCTACAGGTGTTGTCAAACAGTTCCTTATATATCTGAAGTTTGCTAGATTATTTGCATTACCTTTCTCACTTGTTTTTTGAAGGATAAAGTAGTGTCAAGGATAATGCCTATAGATATTTAAAATGTGTAACTGTTTGAATGACCTCCCCAGACACATAGACCTTGGGTTCACAGTGTGATACAGTGTTGGTCTTGCTAAAAAACATACATACTGTCTTCTTAACATTCAGATATAGCTGTGAGTCAGTAAGCCATTGATTTACATGAACCATTGCATCATTTAATTTGGCCGCAGCTTGGGCCTTGGTTTTTGCATGGACATAAATGACAGTGTCATCAGCGTGCGCCTCACATCCAGTGCACACTGAGGGCAAGTCATTTATATAAAGGCTGAATAGAATTGGGCCCAGGATAGATCCCTGGGGTACACCCAGTTAATTCCTCAGGGGTGGTGATGTCTCGCCACTTACCCTCACACACTAAACTCTGTCTGACAGATAGGAGCTCATCCAGTCTATTGCACTGGGTGAGAAATTAAAATAAGACATTTTGTGAATGAGTACTTGATGATTGACTGTATCAAAAGCTTTCTTAAGATCTAAGAAGATTGCTCCAACATGCCTCCTTTGTCCATTTTTAATTTAATATTTTCCACAAGGAAACAATTTGCGGTCTCAGTGGAATGATTGGCTCGGAAGCCGAATTGCATGGGGTGTAGTGTGAAAGGACTACTGTTAAGATGTCCAGTCAATTGCTCAGCTACACATTTCTCAGAGATCTTAGACATGACAGGTAAAACACTAATGGGCCTATAGTTGTTTGCATCAGTTGTGTCCCCGGATTTGTGGACTGGCACAACAATGGCTAACTTCCAGTCTTTTGGGAATGTTCCCTCCCTAAAAGAGGTGTTAATTATTTATGTAATTGTCCCTGTGAGGGTGGTAGCATGTTTCTTTAGAAACAGAGAATCCAGTCCAAAAGTGTCTTTTTGATTTGGAATTGTTTAAAGAGGAAATTATAGAATTAACTTTGGATTCAGAAGTACAGTTGTCGGCGAAATGCCACTCCTCTGTCTTCATAACAGTCAAAGCATAAGACTGAAGTTCCCACTGTGGGTCAAAATAATGTGCTGTGATGTGAAACTACGGGGCGGGGCTGAGGACAAATACACATGCGTTAATCGCACGTTAAAATAATTAGTGGCGTTATTAGCACGTTAACTTGACAGCCCTAAAACACTTTTTCCTTCTCTCAGGGACATTTCACGAGGTTATGAGGCAGTTCCTATTGCCTGTGTTAATAGTGTGGACAGCGAGCCGAGCCCGGACAACTTTAAGTACATCCCTGACAGCTGTGTGACCTCCGCCCTGAACATAGACCGAGACATCACTCATCTACAGGTGAGCTCTAACTCTGTGTGTATTTTAAGAATAAATCAGTAATATTCTATCTTTTTTTATTGTCAAAACATCACAAGAGCAGATCCAAGTCAATACTAAATGTATCTCCTAACAGGTATTGTGTGTGTGTTTCAAAGCCTGATACATCTCCTTTGATCTTATCATGGGATTTGTTGACAGTGAGAAAAATATGTAATATAAGCAGTCTTGGTCACATTGACGTCAGACTGTTGCTGTGTGAGTGTTACCAGGTCTTCCGTGCGAGATCGCCAGAAGCCTTTTTTTAAATCCAGAGAGTTGATGGAATTAATGAAATTCACAAGCAGAAGAAACAGAAGAAGTTCACCAAACATCCAATATCAGATTTAACTGTGCTATCCAAGTGAAGTGAGAACAACACTGACCGGCCTGCTGGATCTATTTGTTATTTTCTTTTCACATGTCCAGGAAATGACTTCAAAAACAGTCCAGCAATGTAGAGAAAAAAAACAGCTAAATGTCATACCTGATAACTCACTGATGTCTGTGTCCTTCAGCACTGCAGCTGCACAGAAGACTGCTCCTCCAGCAGCTGCATGTGTGGGCAGCTCAGTCTGCGCTGCTGGTATGATGGAGTAAGTAGACACACACACACACAACTTTAATTGAAGTTTGATTTTATTTTAAAAATAACTCTAAAAGCACAGTGACACGTGTGTGTTCCTGGTAGCAGTGTGTAACATGTCTCCTGGTGTATTTGTAGGAGGGTCGACTACCCCTGGACTTCTGTCAGAGGGAGCCCCCCGTGCTGTTTGAGTGTAACCACGCCTGCTCCTGCTTGAGGAGCTGCAGGAACAGAGTGGTGCAGAACGGCCTGAGGTGACCTTCCTCTTCCTCACAGCTCAACATGGGCACACTACTCAAAGATTATTTGGTTGCATGATCATTATGATAATGGTTAAAACAGGGGTGGGGAACCTCCGGCCTCCGGGCCGTATACGGACTGAGACCATTTGGTACGCCCCTCGAGGTCATTTATAAACACACGCAAAAAAGAAAAAATTAAAGAAGAATTAAACAAGCGAGTGCCTGTTTTTCCTGGCCAAGTTCAGGGTCCTTGAACACAACACGAGCCTAAAGTGTCATCATGTGGTATATGTCTCGTCTGACAGGGGTGTAGTTCTGACAGAGAGCACCAGAACGCGGCTCCGGCACTTCAGAAATGTCAGTACCCACAAGGAGCCGTACATATGCCGCAGTTTCTGCGTGGCTGTGTCTCCAGCTGAAAGCCCAGAGGTGATCTGTTCATCTGTCACACTGATCATACAGTCAATAACTTATTAGCATCTGGTTAGCTAGCTATGCTAACGAATATAAGAAGCTTTTTCTCCAACCAGTGAGGTAAAGGCACATCTGTATATGATCATTATAGTTATAAAAAACAAGAGAATAAAGTAAACAGGTATAAAATACTAATATGACAGTAAAAAAAAGTTATTAATAAACAAGAATACAGTTTGAAAGGGGATGATTTGTAAAATATCCATAAAGAAAAAGAAAATCTGCTTGCAGTTCTGTTTCATATGAGTGTTGAGAGATGTATCCATAGATCTCTTAATGTTGCTCTCAAAGTGCACCAGATTGATGCTTTTAACTTCAATATTTAAAAAAAAAAAAAAAAAAAAAAAAAAAAATCTTCCCGGGGGAGCATGCCCCCGGACCCCCCTAGAGGAGGTTAGGTCCCCCCCCCCACACTTAAATCATGATACGAAACTAAACTTCATTTGCACACATATTGTGTCCATATCTTTCTGTTTTGGTGGTCATGCACATGCATGCATGCGCGAGTCATGGTAAGATATCTGGATTGAGAGGTTGCTTTTTCTTTGCATAGCATGAAAGAGAGGCCAAATGAATGGGATGTGATTTTAGTATTTTTAAGTAGTGGTTAACAATTTGTACGGCCCTCGGAGGATTCCTTGAGAGGAAAAAGGTTCCCCACCCCTGGGTTAAAAGTATCAATTGTCTTACATCACCATGAATTTGTGATGCTTTTAATGCAGCTCCATTTAAATACAAGTCTTTGTTCACCACATCACAAATGAGATTAATTTCTCTTGGTTCCCACATTGCCTCATGCAGCCACCTTTATGATAAATCTAGTCCTTGAGACCACTCGGAGCATGTTTACATGTCAGCATTTACACACACATTTACGCAGCAGAGGCTACTATACAAGTGGCCACCTGCTCATAAGGAGCCCTATATATTCACACACAGACGCACTGGCTCTCTGACTGTAGGACGACTGTTCTCCCTCCTGAACCAGGCCGGTGTTAGAGAGAGAAGTCTGCTTTCTCCTCTATTTAATACAACTCAATTGCTCTTGGCTTGTTTAAAGCCACACCAAATGCATTTGAACATGTCCACAGCCATGCCTCTCTTCAGAAATCATGACCCTGTCACAAATGATAATCCTTGATAAGACAGTTTTATGTAGGAACTATTTCCTTTTTAAAGAATGTACATGCTTGATAATTACCATTATGCTGCTTTAATGCTTTCTCTTTACATATACAGTACATATCCAATAAATGATAATTCCAAACGTGTTATATATGATATGCTCCTTGTGTGGCTGGCAGGTGGCTTGGCCCGGCCTGGCTTGGTTCTGAAGTTTTGTTTTTCTCTCTTGAAGCTGTGCTTCCTTAAACAAATATAATGTCATTTTGTCTGTGCTAATATTCCTCTGAAGTGTGCTGCTGTCAGCTGGTGGATGATCACCGTGGTGTTGTTTCAGAGTGCGGCTGCAGCTCTTCAGGACTCAGAGGATGGGCTGGGGAGTCAGGGCCATGCAGGATATCCCACAGGGAACCTTCGTCTGCGAGTGAGGACGGGCCTACACCAAATCCATTGTTTTACAGCATACAGCAAACTGAGCCGCAGCACTAACACCCCCCATCTGTGCACAGGTATGTCGGAGAGATCATCACAGATGCAGAGGCCGATAAAAGAGAGAATGACTCTTTCCTCTTCACCCTCGACAATAAGGTGATTAACTCGGTTTAATGAATGTCAAACCGCTGCAGTTGGCTGCTATGAGACATGATTGCGTGAAAGTGTTAACTTGTCATTGTGTGCGGTAAGAGGAGAACATGCAGTTTCAATAAGAGCGAGGACTCAGAGAACACGTGTGAAGCTGCCGTTACTTTCATGTAATCAGATACTTGTGTTTACAGTGTACTTTTGTCCCACAGAGAATGGTAACATTGAGGCAGGATTCAGTTGAACTCTAATGGATTTTAATCTTAATCTTTTATTTGATCAAGAGTAACACGAGTAAAAGTGCCCCGCCCACGTTTTACAAGGCACTGCTTCGAATATTACATTTCATTTAAATGACGCTTTTATCCAAAGCGACTTACAGTAAGTGCGTTCGACCAAGAAGACACAAAGTACATCAGGCTTCATCGAGCCAACCATCTCAAGTCTACTCAGCTGGCTTTAGGTAAGCCGGCCCTTTGTTAGTAAAGAAGAATACCTTCAGAAGCAAGACAAAACCCAACCTGAACATGGTTCTCTATACATGCCTGCTCCATTATATATGTAGGGATAGAAGGACTATAATAAGGAATGTTCACATTTGAGATTCAGAGTCTATTTTACAAGAGAGTCCCGGCAAAGACGGCAGCAAACACGAGAACAAGAGACTTAAAACAATATGCAGATCAGAACTGACTGTCTCTGCCTCCGCACGCCTGAGGCCGTCTCACGCCGGCTGAGCTCATGGTGACAGGTAGCTGTTTGCACCAGTCTCTTTGATTCCTTAATAGCCAGTTGTTCTTTTGAAGTATAATTATTTCTGTTGGGTACTTTTACTTTTGGTACTTTAAGTATATCTTGATGCTAATACTTGTGTACTTTTACTTCAGCAACCTTTTGAATGCACGACTTAACAGAGTATTCCTACACTCTGGTACTACTACTTCTACTTAAGTACAAGATCTGAGTACTTCTCCCACCTCTGACTAACAACCAATATTACAAAATGAGCTCAGTTAAATGTAATTAAAATAATAACATCAACTTCCTGTGCCCACGTGCACCACACTAACTACGCTAATGAGTCTGTCTGCTGGAGTTTCTGTGGAAGCACCGTGGAAACCAGTGTCTCTGCCGTCAGGAAGAGTGCATGGTTTCCTGGAGTAGTACTCAGATGGAAACTCTTTTAATTCTAAAGAAGAGCTGAACTGCAGACCGAGAAAGACACGCAATCATGAACAAGTGTCACTTATAAAGCTATACTAAACTAATGTGAGGGGCAAATCATCAAAAGACTTGTCTTAATGACAAGATTATTTTAGAAATGTGTGTTGTCAGTATTTAAGAGAATAACATGTGTATTACTCATCAATGGCAGTAATAGTAAAAGCAGAGATCATTAGCAGTAGCCTTTCCATGGGATGAGTGTGTGCGTCTCCGTGTCCCATTCGCACATATTTTTCACTTTTGTTTGTTCTTAAAAAAAAAAAGGTAAGTAATAAGAAGGACGCATATCGTGAAGAACATACTCCCTGCACGTGTGTCCCATTGTTTGCTCTGTCTGCTCACGGTACTGTGCAGGTTGGAGACGTTCACTGTATTGATGCGAGACTCTTTGGAAACATCGGGCGCTTCATCAACCACCTGTGTGAGCCCACCCTGCTGGCGGTCTGCGTGTTCACCATGCACCAGGACCTGCGCTTCCCCAGGATCGCCTTCTTCTCCAGCTGCGCCATCAAGGCTGGAGACCAGATAGGGTGAGTGGTGGAGCAGCCTTCATTTCCCCTCCAGCAACCATAGGTGCTGGGGACATAACTCTGCATCAGGATCATCTGTTAAAATGTTCTGAAAACAGTTGGAGGAAGGTTTATTTTCACAGTGAACATTTAAATCTGGAGAACTGTCCTCACGTCCTGGGTGTGTTTCTGAACCAGAGTGGACCGATAGGACTGATATGAGGGAAAGCTCGAGGAGCATGCCCTTTCATGCATAGCGAACAGATGGCGAGCCTACATTACTGTATATGTTTGCTGGTGTTTTTCTTCAATCTGAAAACAGTGTCCCACCAAGTGCTAGCTATAAAGTTCCTTTGATGCAGTGCTGTCTCTTCCTCACCAGGTTTGACTATGGCGATCACTACTGGAGGGTGAAGAGCAAGTACTTCAGCTGCCAGTGTGGCTCGCTCAAGTGTCGCCACTCCGCCAGCAGCAGAGAATCCCACTGATGACCCCCCCCCCCCCCTCAGCCTGGACTCATTCTGTTGGACCTCTTTAATGTCAGAAACACTGTCTTCTGAACCTGATCCCGCATAGGACTGATTTTGTATTACTGTTCAGAAGCAACACATGAGGAATAAAGCTTGTGGAAATGTGTCATCTCAGAGCACATGTTGCTACTTATTTACAGACCTAATGACAGAAATACTGTCTGTGAGCGTGGATTCAACTAGCATTTAAAAAAAGGTTTTAACAGTCATGAACTCTGAAAACTGCCAAGTGTTATACTGGGGGATTAATGAAGTAATGCACTGGTTTGATCGTCTGATCTCTTATGTAAACATGCTTTTTACGAAATGTCTAACTAGCAGTTAAACACATTTTTAAAGGATCTGTTTTATGAATGAATTCTAGTGGCCAATAGAAAGAAGCTTCTGTCTTCACACAGCCCCAGCCTCAGTCGGGGTCTGATGTGCTCTGAGTTGGCTTTGAGGAACAGAAACCTGATGACACTCGGTGTGAAGAAGTGTGTTGTCTTAAAAACTACTGAAACATATATTACACTAATGGACTTGAACAAGGAACAACTTACTGACCCAAAGTACGCGATGTGTTTGTCAACATACTTTTAAATATAATAATTTCTCAGGTTACATTTTTTTAATCCCTTTTCTCCTTTATTCTGGCCAAGGGAGGAAAACGGCTCCAGACCAAAGGTCCTCTAAAGTACATGGACAGTGGTTTCCATATAGGCTGCTTCTGGCCGGAGTTAAAACATTGAAATATCAGAACCACATAACACTGATCCACCTAGCTGTCCAGTAAGGATGACAGAAATCATCATTAAACTATGTATGTCTTTTGTAACCCACATCACAGGGGGTATTTGACAATCCAGTTCTAATAACCCCGAAGTCCCCATGAACTGAGTTACGAATAGCTTTACTGAATGATCTCTAATACACCCTAAAACATATATATTGTATATAATATATAATAATTCCGTATGAGACAGTTAACAGTTTTATTTTACTAAACATACTTTTAACTGGTATTTAAAGCTTTATTGGTTGTTTACAGGCTTGCTCTTATTTTGGAAGTTATCGCGTAGGCTAATTGTTGCTAAAATGTGTGTAACTTGACCCGGTGTGGCACTCTCCTCCCTGTTGCTATGGAAACAGGGCCGGTCCAGGTGGAGCCTGACTGGCGTCTGTCGGTCACGTGGGGTCTCTGAAGGAGCAGTGCAGAAAGTAGTGTGTCTGCATCACGTTAACAACCTGTTCCCCGAGCCTTCTCCTCCTTTACCGGAGACACGGAAAGTGATAATAACGCGTTGCTTCAGATTCAGTCTTCAACGCGAACATGAGAGGTGTCGCTGTGGAACACAAATGAGTATTTTATGGATGCTTTCTTCAAGGAATTATCCGGTTTCGTCGTGCTGACGGTTCGCGGTATTTTCTCAGCTGTTTAATCCGACTTTCTCCCCAGGCTTCAGGAGGAGCCTCTTGTAGCTTGGAGCTCGCGCGCTGACGCCAGCAGGTACGCGGTAGGACATGATGCATCTTGGAATCTGAGCAGCTGCACTTTATGCAACAATTCCGTGAGTGAGGTCATGGGCAGCAGCAGAGACTGAGTGAGGGTCGTTGTTTCCCGTTAATGTGTGACTTTGGTGCACGTGGTACCCGCAGCTAGAGGACCGGGGGGACGGGGCGCGCTGTGCTGTGATGCTCCATCTCATCCCGGGGGTCAGTTTTGGTTTCTCGAGCAACACCTGCTCCCTCCCACCATGGCTCGCTTTGAAGAGGACCTGGCCGGCCGCTACGGAGGCGGCGGCCCCGCGGGACCGACCAGAGGGGTCAGCCGGCTGCCGGGGGTCCCGAGGGTGTACAAGCAGACGATGGCCCAGAGAGCCCGGACAATGGCGATCTACAACCCCATCCCCGTCAAACAGAGCTGCCTCGCCGTTAACCGCTCTCTGTTCATCTTCAGTGAGGATAACATCATACGGAAATATGCCAACAAGATCACCGAATGGCCATATCCTTTACAGTCAGTCAGGCCGACCGACCAGCAGAGCTTCTATCCCGGCTCTACCGCGGGATCATTCAGCCAAGCTCCGCGGGAATGTGTCAGATAGAGGCCCATTGCTTACCGGAAGAAAATTCATACATCTAAGAATTCAGACACTATCTCAAATGAAATTAAATGATATATATTTTCATTCAGCACATGTGCAATATGCAAAGAGGCGTTTTAATCAGTGAAATGTAACTAGTTGGTTCTCCTTGTGTCTCCACAGCCTTACATACAGAAGGGAGTGCTGCTGCAGAATGAGAGCTCCTCAGTTCATCTTCTGTTGATATTCATTCAGCTCTTAGTCTTACCATTTCCATCAAAGCACCCGGCTCGTCTGTGGGCAGGAAGGTGATCTCAGAGCCACATTTCTGATGTACTTCGGCATAATGTTTTCATATTGCATTGATTAATTATCACCAGTCTGCCGGTCACAACAGGCACCGTGCGGCTGACTGACAGTGGGCGGTGATTGAGAGTAGGACATCAGGCTGTTCGTTGCTTAATGTACTTCATGATGGCAGCGTTGCGCGGGTTCACATCCCTGGTGTTTCATGCAGGCTGCAGGTGGAGCTGTCGGTGGCAAGCTGCATGGGTGTGACACCAAACAAACAAGCTGTCAATAAAATGACATTGAGCAAAGAACACAATGATTTTTGTTCTCCATTTCTCATTGAAAATGGTTCTGTATTGTGGTGGGAGTGTGTTTGCATATCTATAAACCTTTGTGTATGCTTTCCATGAAAGTTCCTTAACACTTTCACTCCATTTGAGTACATGATCCTGGCCACCATTATAGCAAACTGCATCGTGCTGGCCCTGGAGCAGCACCTGCCGGCCTCAGACAAAACCCCCATGTCCGAGCGCTTGGTGAGTGGACACGCCCGTTTCCTTTTCCTGTAGGCTCCTCATGTCTCATCCATGCACAGGATAGTTTACTGACTGACATCTGTGATGCTTCTCGTGTCTGTCTGCTGCAATCATGAGATCAGCATGTGCCCTGTTTACCCCCCCCCCCCCCCCCCCCTTATCTTCCGTCTGTGTGTTCGATCCAGTTCTGCAGGAATCACTCTTTAAAGCCTGAAATGAATCCGCACTTTGCCACTTCTGTCTCCCTGTCCTGAATTCTATGACTTTTAAATGGCTGAAATACGTTCAGTGGTCAACAGTCACTTAAGAGGTTTTCAAATATTTTCTACAAAAGAAAAAACGTAAATACCCCACTTAAACATTTTGATAAACTTAAAAACAATTCCTGGCTAAATGTGACTTTCGAGTCATTACTAGTCTGCCTTCTCATCCTCCTTGTGCTCTCACAAACGGCCTTAGCTCAAACCCTTTCTATATTTATAATGTGTTGTTTCCTGTTGCAAAATGAAATATAACTGTTAGCGTTTCACTTTTGGCAATCACATTTACGTTTTAGGTGTTGATCTTTTGTAAATGTATCCTTAGGTTACTCTTAAGTCAACCTTTCTCAGAAGCCACATCAGCACTGAAATGGTTTCAGTGCTGATGTGTACACATGATAAGGAAACGGCAGACCCTGGTGTTTCTGTTGATGTATCATAACCGACCAATGGTTTCCATCAAAAACCCAAATGGCGTTTGTGTTGAAATGTGAGTTGAGTTGCCAGACTTTTGGATTGTTGTGAGGACAAGTCTACGGCCATCGAATGTGGTCCAAGTTGTGGGACTCAAGTCCATACCTTTACAGACGACAGCCTGACGTAGACTGGCTCAATCACGTTTTATTGACACAACCAGCAAGAGATGTATAATTTCATGATCCTCCCTACTCTGCTTTTTCTAACAGGATGACACAGAGCCCTACTTTATTGGAATATTTTGTTTTGAGGCTGGCATCAAGATCATCGCTCTGGGCTTTGCCTTTCACAAAGGATCCTACCTGCGTAGTGGCTGGAATGCAATGGACTTTGTGGTGGTCCTAACAGGGTGAGTGTGTGTGTGTGTGTGTGTGTGCGTGCGTGCGAGATATAGATAAGACACTGCTCTGAGAGGACGCCTCCCTCTGATGTTCAGAGAGGCGGGTCACATCAGGACAGCTGGGGGAGGGCTGACTTGTATGCAAAGTCAGGTCTCTTGAATACCAAGTGTCCCTTAACAGTTCAGCTTCTGAGTCTGAGGTGAAGGGGTACATACAAATATAACTGAACTTGGGAAAACTAATGTCAATGTGTCCATTTGTGTGAAGAAAAGAGAACAGGAGTAGAGGATTAGAGGAGGCCAGTGTCGAGTGAGGATGTTGTGTTGCCCCTCAGATCCAACTCAGCTGACTGTACGAACAGGTGATGCTTAGGGTGCAAATGAAAGGCCATTTTTTTAGAATGAGCGATTTTCACAGAACGCCAGAGACACACGGTGATTTTCTGTGATTCGTTTTGCTAGGTAAACAACCCAACAGTATTTAAAGTCCACAGCACTAACCTGTGGCATAATGCAGCAGCAATATTAACACCGAAACCTTATCTATATTGTTGAACATGAGTTCATCATCCCCGCTTAATGCAGGAAAGCCAAAAGGAACACTTAATGTTGGATGAACTGTTCAGTCCCATTGTTAATACTAAACTGAAACCGTTTTATAACCCTGTAAAGCAGACGGGCAATGTGTGCTAACGCTGACCCTTCAGCAGAGGACTGTACCGTCTTCATATCAGCACCATTAAGCATCTCCATTTCGCTACAGAAATGCAGAGCAGGCTCTTTTTTCATTGTAACATCTCAGATGTGCTGTGGAGGGAAAGCTGTGAGGGGGGGGTAGTGACAGAGGATGCTGTTCCGCAACAGAGTCCCTGAACGCCTGCCGCTGCCTCCAGGGGACGGCAGGCTCTTTGCCACCAGGGGACGGCAGGCTCTCAGGGGACGGCAGGCTCTCTGCCACCAGGGGACGCCACCAGGGGACGCCACCAGGGGACGCCACCAGGGGACGCCACCAGGGGACGGCAGGCTCTCTGCCACCAGGGGACGGCAGGCTCTGTGCCACCAGGGGACGGCAGGCTCTCTGCCACCAGGGGACGGCAGGCTCTCTGCCACCAGGGGACGGCAGGCTCTCTATGGGGCATGTGATGGGAACCTCACTGCATAAACAGGGCTCCTCCAACTCCTGCAGCTCTCATCAAGTCCTTCCCCAAGTCCTTTATTAATCAGGCTATATTTTATTCAAGCTTCCTTCTCTAATCACTTCGGACTGTCTCTAAAGAATGTTTCTGGTTGCTCTTCTCTGGCAGTCTTTGGGCACTTGTATGTGCTCGAGCTGACACCTTTTTAAAAGTAAAAAGTTTGAATTAACATATCGTTCCTGAGTTAGCCCAAAGGTCCCTCTACCCAGAATCGTTCCATCTACTGGAGTGCCTTACCCTTCACTGTGGTCTGTTATCTCTGTTGAGATTGTGGTGTGACTTTTATATTCTGGCTCCGGTGCTGTCGGTACCCTGAAAAGCTTCTACTGTACACAGTCAGATGAGGGGGAGAGCTGATTGGAGGAACTGAGCATCACATTTGATTAATCACACAGCCCTTATGTGCAAGATGAAATGAACACCTAATAGAATACTCCCTTGGTGTGAGTTACAGTGGAAGGCTGAATTAAAAACAGTAGTCAGCTGTTTGTGTTAGTATGTGAGCTGTTTGGGTGCAGGTCTGATTGAATACTAGCTGAGCAGGCTGACATGATAACAATAATTGGGGGGAAGGTTTGGGAGAGGCCATTACAGCAGCAGTCTGCACTTCCTGTCAGAGCGTCACTGCAATGACTGGATGTTGGGCGGGAACATACTCAGATCGCTCATATAAAGAGCACACATGCCGTCAGGGACACTTGGCCGTGCATGCACACACATGCCGACAAATCAATTCTCCATGATGAGGTCCATTTCCTGCAGGATGTGCTGTGTAGAAACCACAACATTTAGCATTAGCAATGACTCCCTGCATTCAGCTCGGTTGTACAGAACTTCAGAGTATCCGTTTGTATTGTTGGCTTTGTGACCTGTTAATACATGGTTAGCTCAACAGCCTTCATTGGTTGTGGATTCAACTCAATGTCATAACACACATTCTTAAATTAATTTATAATCTAATCTATTTACAAAAGTATAAAGGACTATATTTACATGTTTGTCCTTGAGGATGATATATGCTCTGATATATGCTCATGTGAACTCTAATGACCAGATTGCAAAAGAAACAACCAGTGGGAACTTGGCTGTTGAGGACTTGAAGCATGTATTCACTGACATACTGTATATTCTGTAAACACACAGTACTGCTAATATGCACAACTACTGTATTATGCTGACTTTGTATTCGCCGTCACACACTCACACACTTTTTTCTCTCTTTCTCACCCATACTCCTTAGCATTACACACACATTGCTATGCAAAACACACTTTAATTAAAAAAACACTCAAAAACAAAAGTCCTATGCTGGGCGAGCTGACATTGCCCTGTGTGTGTACTCCTCTCAACACAGACTCTTTATATTATTAATTATTACTGTGGCTGTATTACTGTTGAGACATATCAGTGACTAACCGGAACAGATGATAACGGCCTTCTACATCTTTTATAGTAGGTCGCTTATAATCCCTATGATGCTGATAACGTCCATCCAATAGACTCTTTACATCTGAAGGGAGGGTGTCTGAATAATGCGTAGTACTCATGCGTGAGGCCGTTCAGGGGCAGTCTCATTCTAACACCATTACCATTTTGAACATGCCATCAATTGATCCGAGTACACTCTACACATGTGTTTGCTCTCAGGATATGGACCTGGGCCGTCTTTCATGAGCTGCTAATGAGATCATGTGGAGGGGGGGTGCATGAACAGCAGAGGCTGATAGGTCCTGTAGGGCAGGCCCGACCGTACCATGTTTCAGTAAGATGTGGGGGTTGCTAATAAGCGCATATATCTGCCTCTCCCCATGCTCCCACCCAGATCAATAGTGTATTGAGCGGAGCGCAGAGGGAATAGAATCACTTCAGCTCTGCTCTCTATAGCTGGCTCTCAGCAGCGCCTTCCCACAGTACAGCCTCCCCCCACACACTGCCACACACACAGCTCAGGGTAGCACTTCTATGAAGGTAGATATGGTGCAAAATGCGAGAGCGTGTAAAAGCTGATGTGAGCACTTGCAGAAAAAGAAATCTGAGCTCATGTGCATACATTTACACTTGTATAAAATATCCACGTAACTGAACCAAATCTGAAGTCACAGAAGAAAAAAAAAAGTGTTGTTGCTTGTAGAAAAAAAATGGACTTAGTGATGAAATGTTCACTTGCAGAAAAATACATATTTTTAAAATATATTTTCCATTACAACTGCAACTTGGTTATTACAACCTCTCAAATCAGCCATTACAACTTGACGAATCTGCTCTGTGGCAGTATAAATCGACGAATCTGCGGTCTTGACTTTTGCTACACTTCTTGCGATAAATGTGTCGCAAAAGTAATTTTCACCTGTAGATGTGGGGGGAGGGAGGGGCGGAGCTATCAGAACGACGAGGCTCGTGTCAGTCACACAGTCACAGCCATAGTCACGTCGAACCGGATGACTGCGGGCAGTGCGGAGCTAACGGCCCCTACACACGGCGGCGTGCGTTGCCGCTTGGCGGTGGGCGTGTCTTGAGCTTGGGGAGTCAACGCGAGCAGCCCAACCAACAACCAACCACATGAATGTCCCGCCCCGGACATACAAAGCAAAGCATTCATGCTACATCCATGCTGGCTAAATATACTGTCTATGCTTGCTAGCTGTCCATTCAAACGGAATACACTGGATATAAACTCCCCAAACAGGTGAAAACCTACCAGTTTCCCCCACTGTCTCTGCCACCTCCCCCCATGCCTGGCTCCTTCGGTTTGTATCCCTGTATGTAAAGAGGGACTGGTCATAGAGTACCGGGTGATTCCCTACCGCCACGATCATTTTCTCCTCCTTTTGTTGACATATGGAAATAACTGCGGTCTGGCTCTCCCAACATACACCCGGTTTGATTGGCTAGTGCTTGTACTGTCAGATTTACATACGAGGGATTTGATTGGCTGACGCCTCCGTCGAGGCGGCAAAAGTAGAACATTGCTCTACTTTTGGAGCGAGCACCTCGAGAGAAGCTACGCTTTGCTCCCACAATGCAGTTCGGCGAATCGTGACGTCACCCCATTCAAAGTGAATGGGCAGAAGCGTTGAAGCGGCAACGCACGCCGCCGTGTGTAGGGGCCGTTACGGTTCGTGACGCTACCAGTCCGCTGACATGGCGCATCAATCAACGGTAAGTTTTGCCCATTACTTGCTCAGTATTACTTTGAATATTATTATTGTGATTGAGGATTAGATCCGCTTTGAAGACCACCGTTTTATATCGTGCAGTTTAGCGACAAAATAACGCCAGTTAGCCAGCTAACGCTAGCTTTGTTGAGTTTATGCTATTTTCTATTTAGCTAACGTCGAAGTAGTGTGTGTGAAATCAACCTCACAATAAGATATGTATATTACAATTATTAATGTCATATTTCAAGATGATTACTTAGATATTACAATATGGTTGGTTGAGCTGGAGTTCATTATCGAGCTTACACCTTAACGTCACAGTCATCTGAAGAACGAACCCAAACCTTGTTGTTTTTATTAATTGTATTACCAAATGGGTATCAAATAAACAGTAAGCATTGGTAACACAACTTCCAAAGTTACAGTAAAATAAAAAGGACCCTGACTCGGACAATACACAATCCAACATGTCCAACAGAAGAGAATCAGTTATATTGTTTGTACACATGGTACTTTACATATATATCTGTTTGTTTAAGGTGTCCAGGTGATGCAGACAGGCTGGACCAGAGAGTGAGAGACAGAACTGGACTCCTCACAGCAGTGAACTTCAGCTCAGGTACAAAGACTCTTTTTTTAATACTGTACAAAGAATCAAGAAAGATATTGGTTTAAATAAATGAAGTATTGACTTGAATACACCGATATACACATTCCATTAAACAATACTAAATACTAGATCACCTACACATCAGTTAAGTTGAGGTTTTTTTTCCATGCAAAAGGTTACATTTAGATGTTAACAAGCAATGGGGTAGGGTGGTTTGTGAACTACCTCTCTGCAAGGTCCCAATGTGTTCACTTTGATGGACTGTCTTCTGAGTGGTTGAACATTGCTAATGGTGTTCCCCAAGGTTCTGTTTTAGGTCCACTTTTATTCTCCATCTACATCAACAGTTTAGGTGAAAATGTGGATGAAGCTACTTTACATTTTAATGCGGATGATACCGTGATGTACTGTGCAGGTCCCTCCATTAAGGAGGCTGGTGTTAAATTACAGGCTGTTTTTAACATTATTCAGACTCAGCTCTCTGAACTAAAGCTTCTTTTAAATGTTGAGAAAACCAAGGTAATGCTCTTTTCAAAAGCTAAAAAGACACCAGAGCCTGTTTTTGATATTGTAACTACGCAAGGAATAAAACTTGAAGTGGTTACCTGTTACAAATACCTTGGTATTTGGCTTGATGATTGTCTCACTTGTAAACTTCATGTCAATAACCTGCTTAAAAAGCTGAGGGTTAGGCTAGGTTTCTTCTACAGGAACAAGTCCTGTTTCTCGCTTGAGGCCAGGAAAAGGCTCTGTGACCTTTTGACCTGTGCTGGACAGTGTTGGGCAAGTTACTTCCAAAATGTAATATATTACATATTACTTATTACTCTCTTTTGAAAGTAATAAGTTACATTACAAAATTACTGTCTCTGAAATGTAATGAGTTACACTACTTTAGTTACTTTTCTAGTTACTTTCACCAAAATAACCGCAAAAGAATGGCTAGGTATTTTAAATGCTAAAATGTAGTTTAGTGCAGCTCATTATACATCCAGTGAAGGGCGATGTGGTATAGCATAACAACTGTGTAGGCCTAACAACTTGTATAACACGGGTTAGTTGAATACTCGATTCTGATTGTAAATTCTTAACATGTGACACGTTGTTAATACAGTCGTACAGACCACTGTCAAGGACTATAATGAAGGTTGCTAAGGAGGATCAAGAAAGAGAAAGGAAAAGAGGTTAAAAGACGGAGTGCTGGACGTCAGATAAACCACCAGAAGAAGGCAGACAGGAAGTAAACACTAACAGGACACGGAATGGGCTCTGTAGTGTGTTTAGTATATGGCCGTGTGCAGGCCCAGTTCCAGAACAAAATGACTCAGGGTGAATCTGAGGTTACAGGGGGCGCAGCAGTAGTAGGTTTACATGAGCAATAGTGGCCGGCAACAGCAATGACAAATAGCATTCATGGTCCCAATGAACAGATTATGGCATTTGTTATGTTTTGAAACCAAGCAAGTGAGAACATTTCAAGTGAGTTAAAAGTGCAATCCTGTAATATTTCATACAGTCCAAAGTGGACTGTGGCAAAGAAAAGCACAACAGCTTCAAAACTGTACTGATAAAACAAATGAGAACATATTGTAAATCAAGGCAAATATTATTTGAACCAGCTCATGGTTTGAAATGGCAAACATTGAAAAGCAAAAGTATTATTAAAACCATGTAGCCTACTAATCATCACCTTGGTCCCATCATATACTCTGGGAAGAGAGTATCTACTGTGCTTGAAAACTGGATCACATCATCATGTGAGGTTGACTTTGTGTGATCATTTCAGCTGCAACATTAGCTCGTTGATAAACTTGGGATATGAGATATTTGTGTAGCCATTCGTGGTGAAGGCATCTGTGCTATTGTATGCATTATTTTTGACCCAACATTTCTACAGGCAGGGCAGAATATGGCACTATTTTCACATATTCTAGCCCTTGTCTATTTGTATACCACGAGCTGCAAAATGACCACCTAACCCCACTGTACAGGCGGGTACTTGTTTAGATTTACCTGAGCAGGCTCTGTTTTGCCGTGGTATCCTGGCTCGCACCTGCGGGCCGCAGAGAGGCGGCGTAGTTTCGGGCAACGAAGAGTGCTGCTCCGGGATTGAGGGCGGCGAGTCAGGCGGGAGTAAGCTAGTGTCCACAACGGAGGGTAACGTGATGTCCCCATCTGACCTGTTGCTACGGTCTGCAGTAGATGCAGTGTTGCTGGCGTTTAGTGATGGTTGCTTTAACCATTTTCGTATAAATGATTATCCACAGATGTGTGTCACTGCTGTGGAAGCACTTTGGAAATGATGCACGCGCAGCGGAGCAGGTCACGCGCAGCTGACACAATTTGTTGTTAGTATTTTTCGCTCCGTTCTCTTTGTGGAATAGAGGGTGAATAACATTCAACTGCCCCGAAGATCCCGACGCGAAGCCTGAAGGGTAAACACCAGGTTTACTAATCTACCCGCACAATGTGTCTGGTGTCGGAATGTCTCGCTATGTTAGTACATTGTTAAAAAACAAAACACCATTTAATTTCGGGTTAAAATGTGTTGTAACTGCGTTACTGAGCATTGTAACGGGTAATATATTACCCACATTTCATTAGTAATGCGTTACATTACTTCGTTACAGCAAAAAGTAATATATTACTGTAACTGCGTTACTTTTGTAACGCGTTACACCCAACACTGGTGCTGGACTATGGTGATTTGATTTATATGAATGCACCTGCCAATTGCCTGGTCAAGTTAGATGCTGCGTATCACAGTGCACTAAGATTTGTGACAAACTGTAAAGCATTAACCCATCACTGTACCCTGTATGCAAGGGCTGGTTTGCCTTCACTAACTGTACGGAGGCTCAGTCACTGGTACATTTTTATATACAAAGCCATGTTAGGGAAACTTCCATCTTATATCTGCTCCCTGATCTTACGGAGAATTGTAAGTGGCTACTGCCTGAGATCGAATGCTGTGGTTTTATTAAATGTGCCAACTGCTAGGACTGTCTTAGGGAAGACAGCTTTTAGATGCGCAGCTCCTCTGTCTTGGAATAGTCTGCAAATTAAATGGAAACTGAACAATCTGGTGCCACTAAATGTTTTTAAAGCTCGGTTGGATGCTACTCAATCGGAAGCTATTGGTACCTGTTTATGTGGATAATTATGTAAATGATGCTGTATGATGTCCTTTTGTTGTTCTATTTATGTTTTTATTAGGGCTGTCAGTCGATTAAAATATTTAATCGCATGATTGTCCATAGTTAATCGCGATTAATCGCACATTTTTTATCTGTTCTAAATGTATCTTAGAGGAATATATTTCAAGTTTTTAATACACTTATCAACATATGAGCGGACAAATATGCTTTATGCTAATGTTTATTATCATTTGAACAATAACAAATATTCTAATGAATATTAAACACAACAACCTCTGAACATTACAAATATTTGCCTCAATTCAACCTGTAACCTCTCATACACCAGCCACATTCACACTGCGGTACTTTTCCCACAAAGGTTCATGCGAACTTAGTTCATGAGAACTCTTTAGTTCGCATGAACTAAATACAGATCGCGTTCACACCGGAAAAAGTCCCTGGGGGTGGATTAGGCAAATGAAGCCGCTGACGTCACTTCTTCTTCTTTGGGTTTACTGGCAGGCCGCAAACCACTTCACGGCGTATACTGCCGCCCAAAGTCCCCGGCCGGAAGTCCCCAGAGTTGGGGACTGGCTTCAGTAGAAGCTGCTGGGACTCCCAGCAGAAATACAAAATATACATGTGTTAATCGCGTTAAAATAATTTTTTCCGTTACCGCGTTAAATTGACAGCCCTAGTTTTTATGTTTCATGTGGAACTACTTGAGCAGGTCTCCCTTGGAAAAGAGATCAATGATCTCAATGGGATTTATCTGTATAAATAAAGGTTTGAAATGAATATGATTTTGTCAGCTTTCTAATTTAATGTATTGAAGGCAAAGATATTTTACACATAGTGAGAACTGCTACTATTTATCTCTCAATATTGTCTAAAAAAACGTGGTAAAAGTTATTCTTTCAGTGAGACAACAGAGCAAGCTTCTACAGTTGCACTACGTTTTGTAACAGTTCAATATTATTTTGATAATAAAATATATTTCAATGTTGATGAACTTCATACTGTTCATTCATAATCTGATTACAATTAAAAAATAATTATATCTACAGCCCCTAAACACACAAACACACCTCTTTCATAAATAACACACTTGTTCTGCAATAATATGTTTTATGTTTCCTGTCATTTTTGTTAGGAAAGGACATGCCTGAAAGACACGACATGTTCTCCTTCTCTGAGGGTCAAGAAGAACATCCAAGAGGAACATTAAGAGCTGATGTTATGAGATTTTAAGACCAGTATAGGACATTCACTAAGAAACTACTTTTATTGTGAAAACAAAGATCTGTACACCGAATATTTTTGTAGTCTACCAGGACCATCATTTGTTTGTGACGCTGCCTGCACCTCAGAGAAGGGGTGGTTATAGTCAGGCTTATAAAGTGTGGCGAAAAAAAACATAGTCAGCTGATGGGATGCAGCTATCTACACTCCATCAGCTGATTATTCCTATTTGCCTCACTTTATGAGCTTCACGTCACCTGTGCCTTGTACCGCAGAGTTTGCAACGTCACAAATAAATGGGGCCAATCTTCAGTCAGATGTGAATGTGTAATCTAACATTTTCAGTAAGAATAATGGACAAAAGGAATGCGAATACAAATACAATGTATTGAAATGTGAACCAAAAGTTAATCAAACATGTTTTAAATAAAAAAGCACATATGGACAGAAGGTGTAACCCTATTAAATGTATAAGTAAACACATTTAGTCAAATAACGTGACAGACTAGGCCTGTGCAGTTGGTATCAGCTTTGCCCAGCATGGGCTCCTCCATCAGGCCTGGTCCTCCTCGCAGAGGAAAGACCCTCAGTCCTCTCCAAACCAACAGACAGGACGTCCATAACATGGAGGTTTCTCCCTGAAGTCTCTTCAGCTCTCTGGACACCGCGCTGTCTCAATCCGTCCACACTGAATATGAGAGGGGGAAAATGAAAATAATAAATACTTTAGACAATAAGAAATATAAAGTTGACTGTTGAGTTGCTCAGTTTTTTTAGATTGTCAATACTATTACTGTATAACTAATATCTCAGGTTAAGAGGCACATTCAAATAAAGATTGGTCTTTAAATACATGTTGTCTTTTGAATTGTTTGTCTAAAGTCAAGGATCTAGAACTGGTACTTGTAGTTTTAATTATACAGTCTGGTTATTATGCTGTTTGGAGGAGGCCTCACAGGTAAGAGCACTAACTAGCTACCATCACATGTACCTTAGCTTGACTTAAATGTATTAAACATATAATTAAGTGATATCAAAATATAAATAACTAATGTCATGCAAACATATTAATATTTGCTTGATTCCAGTGTTGAATTTAGCACAATTGCATACACACGTTGAGGGATTTTAAGATTCTGAAGTCTTCATTCTAAATAGAAAATAGCATGGATAATTTACAAAGGCATTAAAAACACAGCAGGAGTCCAAGACAATTATAAAACTTGTCATTATTTCAGTACAGTTCCATTTTTTTATTTTCATAAACGGTTATCAATCGTTAGTGCCAAAGCAGTAGGCTATAATATATGAATTACTGCTGTAGACTACAACCACTACATGTTTAGCTAGCATAAGCTCAACAAAGCTAGCGTTAGCTGGCTAACTGACGTTATTTTGCCGCTAAACTGCACGATATAAAACGGTGGTCTTCAAAGCGGATTTAATCATCAATCACAATAATAATATTCAAAGTAATACTGGGCAAGTAATGGGCAAAATGTACCTACCATGTCAGCGGACTGGTAGCGACACGGACCGTTACGGCCCGTCTACACTACAGCGTCGACAGCGTCGAAAGCTCCAATCTGCTCCACTCTGCCCATTCACTTTCAATGGGGTGACGTCACGTAGCCGCGCTTTTTCGCCGAACTGAATTGTGGGTAGCAGAGCGAGGCGTCTCAGGCGACAGAAGTTGAACATTGTTCAACTTCTGTCGCCTGAGACGCCGGAGTAGCCAGCGCCAGCCAATCAAATCCCGTTTCTGAAAATCTGACAGCTGAAGCCGTAGCCAATCAAACCGCGTCTAAGCTCGGAGAGATATCCCGCCGTTCATTTCTATATTTCAAAAAAAGTCGGAGGAGAAACTAACCATCGCCATAGCAAATCACCCGGTTTTGTATGACTAGACCCTCTTCACCTCCCGGGATACAAACCGGAGGAACCAGGCATGGAGGGAGGTGGCAGAGACAGTGGGGGAAACTGGTAGGTTTTCGCCTGTTTGGGGAGTTTATATATATATTGCTCGCATAAAATCCCCGGGGGTTTTTGCTTTGTATGTCGGGGGCGGGAGATTCATGTGATTGGTTGTTGGTCGTGTTGCTTGAATAAAATCCCCAAGCTCCAGACACGCCCAGCTCCAAGCTATTTTTGGAGCTGTAGTGTGGACGCTCCGTTATGGCCCGTCTACACTACAGCGTCGACAGCGTCGAAAGCTCCAATCTGCCCATTCACTTTCAATGGGGTGACGTCACGTAGCCGCGCTTTTTCGCCGAACTGAATTGTGGGTAGCAGAGCGGTCCGTCTCAGGCGACAGAAGTTGAACAATGTTCAATTTCTGTCGCCTGAGACGCCGGAGTAGCCAGCGCCAGCCAATCAAATCCCGTTTCCCAAAATCTGACAGCTGAAGCCGTAGCCAATCAAACCGCGTCTAAGCTGGGAGAGATATCCCACCGTTCATTTCTATATTTCAAAAGAAGTCGGAGGAGAAACTAACTATCGCCGTAGCAAATCACCCGGTTTTGTATGACCAGACCCTCTTCACCTACCGGGATACAAACCGGAGGAACCAGGCATGGAGGGAGGTGGCAGAGACAGTGGGTGAAACTGGTAGGTTTTCGCCTGGGGAGTTTATTTATATATTGCTCCCATACAATCCCCGGGGTTTTTTGCTTTGTATGTCGGGGGCGGGAGATTCATGTGATTGGTTGTTGGCCGTGTTGCTTGAATAAAATCCCCAAGCTCCAGACATGCCCAGCTCCAGGCTATTTTTGAAGCTGTAGTGTGGACGCTCCGTTAGCCCCGCAGTCATCCGCTAATTTGCATATCATGTAATGGCGGCTGTAGGAGAGAGCATGGTAGAGGGGAGTACAAAAAACGTTCCCAACCCTTCAAGGATCAAAACTTGAAACCACCGGAGTTAAATCCAGACGACAGTAGATCAGAAATGTCTATTCTGCAAGGTAAAATTACTTGTTTGCTTCCCCGTCTTAAGCAGAACATAACTCAGAATTTATTATAGTGTGAAAGTGAGTGAAGAAACATTTACATTTTACATTTAAATCCCGCTCAAAACCAGGACGGCTTGGCAGTTGGCGCATGCGCAATTCATTTGCAGTCTCGACGCGGGGGAGTGTGGTTGTCTCCTCTCTGCTCTGACTGCAGCAGCAGCAGCTCTGCTGCGGCCAGGCAACTGTCAGTCTGAGTGCCTGTGAGTACTATGGGAGGGAGGCGGGGCTCACGGCAGCACCCGCGGCTCGTTAACTGCAGAACAATACGTGAGTCTCCAAACACCAGAAAAGTCCCTAATAACACCATTATAAATAGTTAGATTAGTCGTTAGTCGCTTTTGACACAAATAAGTAGCCGGAGGGTTTGGAAAGCCGCCAAATTTAACGTGAACATCGCCAAGTTGGCAACACTGGCTGTGACTGTGTGACTGACCCGAGCCTCGTCGTTCTGATAGCTCCGCCCCTTCGCTCCAACCCCCCTCCCTCCCCCTCATCTGCAGGTGAAAATTACTTTTGCGACACATTTATCGCAAGAAGTGTAGCAAAAGTCAAGACCGCAGATTCGTCGATTTATACTGCCACAGAGCAGATTCGTCAAGTTGTAATGGCTGATTTGAGAGGTTGTAATAACCAAGTTGCAGTTGTAATGGAAAATATATTTAAAAAATATGTATTTTTCTGCAAGTGAACATTTCATCACCAAGTCAATTTTTTTTCTACAAGCTACAAAACTTTTTTTTTTCTTCTGTGACTTCAAATTTGGTTCACAGTTACGTGGATATTTTATACAAGTGTAAATGTATGCACACAAACTCAGATTTTTTTTCTGCAAGTGCTCACATCAGCTTTTACACACTCTCACATTTTGCACCATATCTACCTTCATACACTTCATGCTTGGTGGGTAATATTTTCCAGTGAAATATATTATTTGAATATCTTACGCAATTTCTTGTCACAGAAATGAGTTTCCCAGAAAAAATCAGGACATTCTGATGTGGAGTTTCAAAATAAAAGACCTTTGAAATCCCATATATGAGCTATCAGCCCTGTGTTTAGATAAGAATAAAACGAAATCTCTCCCTGATGCAAGACTCATCTCACTGCAGGGTGATAGAAGGACACCCCATCTACTCACCCAGAAAAAATCAGGACATTCTGATATATAGTTTCAAAATAAAATGGTAAGGTAGGACCCAAACACAGTGTTAAAACAAGGGAGGCAGATATTGAGGACCAAAAAACAAAAAGGAGCAGGCGAGGTAAAAGTGAAATCAAATTCCTGATTTTTTCTGGGTGAGTAGATGGGCTGTCCTTCTATCACCCTGCAGTGAGATGAGTCTTGCATCAGGGAGAGATTTCGTTTTATTCTTATCTAAACACAGGGCTGATAGCTCATATATGGGATTTCAAAGGTCTTTTATTTTGAAACTCCACATCAGAATGTCCTGATCTTTTCTGGGTGAGTAGATGGGCTGTCCTTCTATCACCCTGCAGTGAGATGAGTCTTGCATCAGGGAGAGATTTCGTTTTATTCTTATCTAAACACAGGGCTTATAGCTCATATATGGGATATCAAAGGTCTTTTATTTTGAAACTCCACATCAGAATGTCCTGATTTTTTCTGGGTGAGTAGATGGGATGTCCTTCTATCACCCTGCAGTGAGATAAGTCTTGCATCAGGGAGAGATTTCGTTTTATTCTTATCTAAACACGGGGCTGATAGCTCATATATGGGATTTCAAAGGTCTTTTATTTTGAAACTCCACATCAGAATGTCCTGATTTTTTCTGGGTGCGTAGATGGGGTGTCCTTCTATCACCCTGCAGTGAGATGAGTCTTGCATCAGGGAGAGATTTCGTTTTATTCTTATCTAAACACAGGGCTGATAGCTCATATATGAGATTTCAATATGAGATTTCAAAGGACTTTTATTTTGAAACTCCTTACATTTTACATTTACTCGTGGTAGTTATACGTAGTTTGTTTTAAATAATTATTGATCACATTATATAGTACATATTTCTTAATTTAATATGTTTGGTTTGTTTTTATAGGTGCTTTTGTTATTGACCGAATAAGCGCTGGGATTTTACCGTAATGCTTCTAATATTCGCGCACCCCAATATCACGTGCGGGCTGGCTTGACTGTGTTTTCCCAAGTGGAGGCTGGCTTGACCGCAGTTTAGACCCTCACATCGTACAAGGAAAAACTTCCGAAGAAAATCCAGTTTAATGGGAAAATGGGAGAAACCTCAGGGAGAGCAGCAGAGGAGGGATCCCTCTCCCAGGACGGACAGACGTGCAATTGATGCCGTGTGTAAATTGAAAAGGACATAGGTAGTCCAAATGATGTGATGTCAGCCATAATCCTGCTGTCCCAATTTAAAGTTAGTTGACTTTACTCAGTGGCGGCGCCAGAGTATTTTTGTTGGGTAATCTATGGTAGGGCTAACCCATATAGTGGTGGGGCGGGGCTCAAATCAGTATTTGTAATGTAATTACATACACGCTATATCGCACCCCTTGACAGTGAAACGCCACGCGTGAGGCTTTTATTAGTTTTTATTAGTCTCCTTTTATCAGCTAAATTACATCGAGAGCAACAGGTGTGAGTTAAACAATACAATAACCTATTCTGCTAATTCCACGTTGTTACAACATGCTACGCAGCGGCAGAAACAAGAAAAGTTGGCATATAGAATTGACACGGAGAGAGAGAGCGAGAGACAGACAGACAGCCAGCCAGCCAGCCAGACAGACAGACAGACAGACAGACACAGGTAAACAGAGAGAGACGGACACAGCACACAACAGGTGGCCTGTGTCTCTATTGTCATACAAAACACTTTTTCAAATGACCCATTATTACAACATATATTCAAAACTCACTATTCAAGTGGGTCGTGTGACTCTGGCACCTGTTCGACTTGTACCTCAATGCGAGGGCGTTTAAGAACAAATCTATCCATCCGAAATATACAATTAATTCTAGAAGTTCTGCTGTCTGTCTGCAATTTACTCGGCGCGAGTTTGGGGACTTTTCACTGTGAACGTGACGTAGGCCTATCAGTAATGCATAATGCAGTAATGCGCCCAACGTTTCGTTGCTCTGATTGGCTGTAGGTCTGTTCAAATTGCATTCGCAGGCATTTTGATCTGACCGCGGCCGCGCTGAGAGAATTTCCACACCTGAACGGCCCGTCCACACAGCGGCGTGCGTTGACGCTTCCCCATTCACTTTGAATGGGGTGACGTCACTTTTAGCCGAAATGCATCGTGGGAAGCGACGTGGAGCGTAGCTGGCGTGGCTCACTGCAAAAGTTGAGCAATGTTCAACTTTTGACGCCTCGGTGAGGCGTCAGCCAATCGAATCATATGCCAGTACAAGCTCTAGCCCAGGGGTGGCCAACCCGCGGCTCTCGAGCCGCATGCGGCTCTTTGCCTAGTTTCATGCGGCTCTTCAGTTCATATCGAATTTTATATGTGTGAGTTTGGGGGAGAGACACTGACTCCTGACTAGTGTTGCACGGTGTACCGATACTTGAGGTATACCGCGATACCCTGCCGTTAAAACGTTACGATTCCTCCGTTTCATTAGTATCGGTACTTTAAGAATGACGGGGGAAAGTACTCCGGTAAGAAAGCGCCGTTTTAATAAGAGCCGTGTGTGTTCAGCGCTCTGCTTCCACTCCCTGCACTGCAGCCGTGCCTGCAGTCCCTCCCTCTCAATCACGCTCTAAGTCCCTCCCCTCTCTCGTGCACGCGCTAGCTGCCAGAGCATGTGAGAAAACGAGAAGCATGGCTGCCGCTGCGCCTCGGCTTGTTGACCAAAAAAACGCCAGAAGCGAAATTTGGAAGTACTTTAGCTATATCTCTAACAGTGAGGGCAAGCCTACGGACACCATGAGGCCTGTCTGTAAGAAATGTATTAATTTTATTTAATACGAATTCTTGTCATTTATTTTATTTATTGTTCTCATTGTTTAAAAGTTTGTGTTATGGTTCTGGTGTGAAATAAAGCACAATAATTACATTTAAGACTGTTTCCCTTTTTTAAGGAAAATAATCGGAATCGCAATTCTTGACTTGTTATCGAAATCGAAACCAAAATGTTGGGATCGTGACAACACTAGCTACTCCTGACAGTTAAACCTGATATGTTGTAGGTCTGTTAAGTATTGAATGCTGATAATTCTGACGTAATTTGGCCTGTAAAAGTTGTTTGGGCTCGGATAAAATCGCTCCGTTACTTTCGTCCCGTGTTACTTTCGTCCCGGCTCTCCCTACGTGTGTATGTGTGGTGTCAGGTGTCAGTATGAGAGGATGACAGCGCGTCTAATTTTGATGTGGCCCAAGAGCCAATCACAATAATACCTGCAATGCAGTGAACCAATCACCTTTGAGGGGGGGGAAACCTATCGTTGATTAAACACTATCCAGTGTTTCCCCTACTATTGTCTTGGAGGGGCGCTGCGCCCCGCCAACGGAGCCCCGCGGCCCCCCCTGAAATTCAAGGTGTTATATATATATATATATATATATATATATATATATATATATATATATATATATAATTTTTTTTAAATATATATATAGCACCAAATTGCAAATAATCTATAACTACTGTCACTTTTCACATTGAACATGTACTCTTTTATTAAATAAACTAAACGCTTTCATTTTAAGTTGTAAGTTTAGTGTTTTTGACCCTAAGAAACACTGATGCATTAATCAATAACAATAATCCACAGCTCCTCTCTGCTCCAGAGGATTTAAAGAATATATATCCCAATGCCACACAAACGCATCAGTGACGTGGTTGAAATCTTGTCTCCAGAAAACAAAAAACTGAAACAAACGGTATCAGTGACTGTGTGTCTGATGTGGCTCTTTGCAGTAACATAGAACAAATGTGGCTCTTAACCTCTGACTGGTTGGCCACCCCTGCTCTAGCCAATCAAACCGCTGCTTGTGTGTCAGGGGCGGGAGATTCATGTGATTGGTTGTTGGTCGAGTTTCAGACACGCCCGCCGGCAAGCGTCAGCGCACGCCGCTGTGTGGACGGGCCGTTAGTGTATAAAACTCCCCCACTACTTAGACTATTCCTTGCACCCCTCTAGCATAAGCACGAATGGTCTCAACCATATTGCGTCAGTAACGTGCACTTGTTGTTACCATAGACTGTGGCCCTTTCTCATTTCTCTAACTCCCCTCCTCGACTCCCCTCCTCGACTCCTATCCTCGATACTTAGTCCCGCCCACAGGAGATGCGAGCGGAGGAGCCGAGGAGGGGAACCGAGGAGAGAGGAGGGGAAGCAGCAGGCGGTTAGAGAAATGAGAACTCCTCTCCTCTGAGCGGTCATTTTAAAGAGACGTCCATTAATGATGACAGGAGGCACAGCAGCCTCTGTCTGATGGACAGATGTGTTCATGATGACTTCTATATTTACTTTGATTCATTCACAGTGCGGTATAATGAGACAATAACAGGCTACAGATGCGGACACGCACACACACATGTGTATATATTTATATAAATAAATACAATTTCAGAATCAAATAGAGCACTCTCATAACTCGTAACACTATCAGAGACTGGATATATCCCCCCCCCCCTCTCCCCTTTGGTCGCTACAATGAGGAAAATAAATTACGGGCCAAAAGTTGTATTTACAAGTATTAAAAGTAAGCAGAGGACACCAAACCAACAGACCTGTCTGTCCGCTGCATCTACGCACACACTGTACCACACACACCTACACACTGTACCACACACACACACACACACACACACACACACACACACACACACACACACACACACACACACGCACATACAGCTCCTAAAACAGGCTACAGCCGTTGTGTATTTTATTGTGAAGCACTAAATGGTTTTAGAAAAATATCGACTCTTTGTTTGTAGATATCTACTAAACTAAAGCAAATAAAGAGAGGAGGCCTGTTATACTGAGCGATATATATTATACACACTGCTCTGCTTTCTGCAAGGACCTCACAGCTGTTCTCTCTGTAAACATCGCGTCGCGATGAAAGCAGTTTCTAAAATAATATCCAGGGGATGCATGCAGAGCTGTCATTGGCTGAGATAAGTCCGGCCGTGCGTCACGACTCTTTGAAACATCTCTGTTCCCGGAAATGCATCCGCGAAGGAGCCGTGGAGGACCATGGAGGACCCATCAGTGTATCCTCGGTTAGAGCTCCTCCAGAGAGCCTCCTCGATGCTCGATGCTCGGTCCTCGACGTGCATTTAGAGAAATGGTATGTCCTTCAACATGGCGCGCTAAAATTCATTTCCGGGTCACTACCGGAGGACAGAGGAGTCGAGGAGTCGAGGAGGGGGATTTGATGAAATGAGAAGGGGCCTGTATATATAGAGAGGCGAAGTCCCTCCCTTTCCGGGAGCCTCCATGGGACCCCGGAAGTGTAAAATTATACATTGAAGTCAATGGAGAGAGAAAGGTTATCTTTTGATCCCGTTTGAATTGTGCCACGAATGACACATATGATGTTTGTCAATTTAAAAGAATATTTTGCAAGTCAAAAAAATTAAAATGTGTCGTAAAACTGTGAGGTTACACATTTTTTTGTGTGAAACCGCTGAGTGAACTACAGGTCTCTTGGTCTCGCACAATACGCGTCACCATCACAAAGACGGCCGTCACGTTAGCACGTTTCACCTGTTTCCTTCAGAATGAGAATAAAAGTATAAAACGAGGTGAACATCACTACAAGTCTGGACACGTTGAGAGCTGTACATACACGAAAGGGGAGTTAGTCGGTTCTGTAAGAGCAGCGGGACCGGCTTTACAAGGTTTCGGTGAGTAATATGAGTGCAATGTGTAACGTTAATGTCAGCTAGCTAACATTAGCTAACAAGGTACACTAACGTGTTTTGTTTTAGTAACTAGTTGTCTCCTTAAGAACTTCGTGGTCTCTGTGTATGCTGTGGATAACATTAGTGTTCACAAGAACAAGGTACACTCCCGTGTTTTGTTTTAGTTGCTCTTCAGATTGAAGCGGACAGTTTTATATAGTCTATACTGGATGTGTGATCTCCTTTTACATCTCGTTGTGTCATTTGAGTTTATTTGCTGTGTGTAGATTCAAGGATTTTGGTGACATGAACATGACCATCGCGGAGGCAGCCCAGTTACCATCCTTCTGTCTCCGTGAGGAGGGTGGGTCATATATCACCCATACTGGCACCAGGTCCAAGGGCAGCTGCACATCACAGACCGGAGTCTCTGCTACTTTGTTGTGTGGACCACGAAGGAGGCGATCATCATCCTCATCCCCACAGACCCTGCATGGCATGGAAATCTCCTCCTCCTGGAGAGCTTCTACACCCAGCATATGCTCCCATGTGTTGGCCAGTAGAGAGGAGGACATTTAAATAAACATACTCTTAACACCCTCAGACTCTGCGTTGTGTTCCGTATGTGTGATGGGGTGTTATGCAGAGGGGAGGAAAACAGGACACAGCAGATTGGGATTGTGGTGGAGACGCTGAGCAGTTATTTAATTGTTGCATGTAATTATTATTATACTGCGTGCTTCTTAGTTATTCCATCTTTTGCTGTACATACATTGTATGTAACTCTATATTTACTTGTTATCTACCACACTTCCTTCTACATCATACACCATCATTATACATGATGGTGTATATAGGATATATATATTTGTATACATTACATATCTGTAAATTGTATAATTTAATTTTTCGTATTTGGGATTGTTGGAAACGTCTTTTTGATCTCTCTGTCTATAAACACAAACTGAGTAAGATTGACAATAAAGTTGACTTTGAAAAATATATATATTCTTTATGAAAATAGTTGACTGTTGGAGAAATGAATCCAAATGAAACGTTGGACTGAACTACAACTACGCCTTTAAATCTCTACGGACTGTTTTTCAGTGGGATGGCAAGTTCCTATCTTTAAACATTTATTAGTTTTTTCTCAGAACAGATTTGATTAAAGTTAATTTAACTTTGCCGACCATGTAAGGTCATTATTAAAAAGGTACAATCAATTTGTTTAGGGTTGACTAAAATAATGATAAACATTTCATTTGGATAATTTACTGACAGAATAAGAAACTCAATGATGCTCTACTCACCTGTTCCTTTTTATAAAGTGAAACAGTTGAAACGATAGATTTTAGTAAACTTAAAAACAACCTTCTCCAAAAGCTATCAAGGAATATACCGAATACTTGTTTTAGAACTTTATTACATATTATTTGTATATAGTTTGAATGATCCATAATTGACAGAAGCTTGTGTTTACACTGACCTGTCACTCATATATTAATGTCTTTGTAACTTCTTTAAACCACTACCTCACTAATTTCTTTCATTCATCACGGTTCAGTAAACTAAGTGATACATGAACCAGTTTAATCATTATAATAACGTAGGATTGCAACTCTTTGAAACTGTAGGTGGCTCTTAAAAGAGCCGTTGTGTTTGGGTGTGCTGGTCTCAGGTCAGTCTAAGCCCTCTCTCCGCGGATGCAGCTGGATGTCCTTAGGCATGATGTTGACCCTCTTTGCTTGGTTCATCTTACTGGGGGGCAGCTACATGGATGTCGGTGCAGTCCACAGTCATTGTGCAGTTGAAGGCAGAATGAATGAAGGCAGAATGAATGTATTATTGACTCCGAATGAAGCACAACTTCATGTCATACAATACATTGACTTTATTTGTAATTGTGTGAAAACATATGAGCATTGATTAGCAAGCAGGACCTGCAGGAACAGAGCACGGTGATGGATGGAGCTGGGAAGAGAGAAAAATAAAGAAAACAGATCAACTTCATTTTCGGATATTAAAAATTCAATTTCAAAACAAGTTGCCGCTCCTACAGTTTTCTAGTGTGTAAAGATGATTTCACTTGACCTATGCACAATATCACACTCAATACATGTGTGTCTCTGGGGGGTGCATTGTGCCTTTGATGTATATAAATAATATACCATAACCAAATACTATTACGTACAGTGGAAATCAGGTTGCCAGGGCAGGTCACTGTGCATGTTCCTCAGGGTCTCAGCAGTTACAGGTGAGGGAAAGGAAATAAAAGAGAAAAAGGTCAGTAACAACACTTTAAAGTAACACAACAGTAACACTTTGAATAATTATCTCTTCTAATAATTTTCTCTCAGTAATCACTCAACTACTGACTTTCCAACAAACAGATTGACTCACCCTTACTGTCATCACAATGAAACACGTCCAGAAGAATCTGTCATGCAAAGCTCCCTGCCTGCCTTCGACTCTCCCTGACTGCTTCCTTAGCACCCGGTGGATGGCGCAGTATAGGCTACTCTTCAAATGTTTCACGAAATACTTACCATCTACTCTTACTCTTACTTCATGTAATAAAATAATAACTTCATGGTAAGGCTACTAAAAATGACAAGGCTAAGTAATGTAATGCTAACTAACGTGCTCGCTACTCGTCGCTACTAGCTAGGTAGCTAACTTGACTATATGTTCCATGCACAACATGTGCATGGTGTTACCTGATATGTCTGAATCCGGCGACTCCTGGTCCTTTCATCAGACGGCAATCGATAGAACGAGCAAGTGGTTTGATCACTTATGTGATTACAACCTGGTACAAAGCACACATGCATCTTGTAAAAGTGCATTTATTTTTAGCAATCTCTTATTTATTGGAGGGAATAAATCGGTTATGAGATCTTCTTCTTCGCTTTAATTACGAGTCGCAACCACTTGGAGAATTATCGCCTGTGACATCACTTACGCGAGCCAGAATGGGATTTGGGATTTGTAGTCTTTGTAGTCGCGTATTTTTCATAGTCTTATATTTCAACAGTTTTACGACAAAATGTGACTTTTTTGACATGGAACTTATTGTTTAAGATTGAGAAACATCATATGTGTAGTTCGTGGCACAATTCAAACGGGATCAAAAGATACGTGTTCTCTCTCCATTGAATTCAATGTTAATTTTTCGCTTCCGGGGTCCCATGGGCCGGAAGTAGATGGGCGTGACTTCGCCTCTATAAATGGACGTAGGGTCCGTGACGTCACCCATAGGATTCTGCAGAGTTGCCGTGAAGCCCTTAGTAGGCGGAGTCGGCCACTAACGGCTCAACAGTGACGTCAGAGTTCAACTCCCGCCTTCTCCAGCCTGCTCCAAATAAGGGCAAAAAGGCGGAGCCGAGGCGGGACCTGCTGCCACCCAGCTGGAAGTTCCAGAGCTAGCTGAAGCTACCAAGCTAAGCTAACATGCTCCCCATCTGCACACTGCCGTCGCATTTTACGTTTCTAAGGTAAGCGGCCATGAAATTATTCAGCAAAACTATAAATAATAATCTAAGTTATTGAGTTTTTAGCATAATACTTCAGAATCTTAAAACCCCTTAACGTTTGTATGCAATTGTGCTAAATTCAACACTGGAATCAAGCAAATATTAATATGTTTGCATGACATTAGTTATTTATATTTTTATATCACTTAACCAATACGTTTAATACATTTAAGTCAAGCTAAGGTACATGTGATGGTAGCTAGTTAGTGCTCTTACCTGTGATGCCTCCTCCAAACAGCATAATAACCAGACTATCATTAAAAATAAGTACCAGTTCTAGATCCTTGACTTTAGACAAACAATTCAAAAGACAAAATGTATTTAAAGACCAATCTTTATTTGAATGTGCCTCTTAACCTGAGATATTAGTTATACAGTAATAGTATTGACAATCTAAAAAAACTGAGCAACTCAACCGTCAACTTTATATTTCTTATTGTCTAAAGCATTTATTATTTTCATTTCCCCCCTCTCATATTCAGTGTGGACGGATTGAGACAGCGCGGTGTCCAGAGAGCTGAAGAGACTTCAGGGAGAAACCTCCGTGTGATGGACGTCCTGTCTGTTGGTTTGGAGAGGACTGAGGGTCTTTCCTCTGCGAGAAGGACCAGGGCTGATGGAGGAGCCCATGCTGGGCAAAGCTGATACCAACTGCACAGGCCTAGTCTGTCACGTTATTTGACTAAATGTGTTTACTTATACATTTAATAGGTTTACACCTTCTGTCCATATGTGCTTTTTATTTAAAACATTTGATTAACTTTTGGTTCACATTTCAATAAATTGTATTTGTATTTGCATTCCTTTCGTCCATTATTCTTACTGAAAATGTTAGATTACACATTCACATCTGACTGAAGATTGGCCCCATTTATTTGTGACGTTGCAAACTCTGCGGCACAAGGCACAGGTGATGTGAAGCTCATAAAGCGAGGCAAATATAAATAATCAGCTGATGGAGTGTAGATGTGGAAATAGCTGCATTCGATCAGCTGACTGTTTTTACAATAAAAGTTGTTTATAGTGAATGTCCTGTACTGGTCTTAACATCTCATAGCATCAGCTTTTAATGATCCTCTTGGATGTTCTTCTTGACCCTCAGAGAAGGAGAACATGTCGTGTCTTTCAGGCATGTCCTTTCCTAACAAAAATGCGGTGTGTTTGTGTGTTTAGGGGCTGTAGATATCATTATTTTGTAATTGTAATGTTTTTTTTTTTATTTAAACAATGAGCTACAAAGACAATCAGATTATGAATGAACAGTATGAAGTTCATCAACATTGAAATATATGTTATTATCAAAATAATATTTAACTGTTATCAAAACGTAGTGCAACTGTAGAAGCTTGCTCTGTTGTTTCCCTGAAAGAATCACTTTTACCACGTTTTTACAGACAATATTGAGAGATAAATCTTTGCCTTCAATACATTACATTAGAAAGCTGACAAAGTCATATTGCTAAATATCTAAATGTAACTTTTTGCATGGAAAAACCCCTCAACTTAACTGATGTGTAGGTGATCTAGTATTTAGTATTGTTTAATGGAATGTGTATATCGGTGTATTCAAGTCAATACTTCATTCATTTAAACCAATATCTTTCTTGATTCTTTGTACAGTAAGAAAAAAAGAGTCTTTGTACCTGAGCTGAAGTTCACTGCTGTGAGGAGTCCAGTTCTGTCTCTCACTCTCTGGTCCAGCCTGTCTGCATCACCTGGACACCTTAAACAAACAGATATATATATATATATATATATATATATATGTAAAGTACCATGTGTACAAACAATATAACTGATTCTCTTCTGTTGAACATGTTGGATTGTGTATTGTCCGAGTCAGGGTCCTTTTTATTTTACTGTAACTTTGGAAGTTGTGTTACCAATGCTTACTGTTTATTTTATATCAATTTGTAATACAATTAATAAAAACAACAAGGTTTGGGTTCGTTCTTCAGATGACTGTGACGTTAACGTGTAAGCTCGATAATGAACTCCAGCTCAACCAACCATATTGTAATATCTAAGTAATCATCTTGAAATATGACATTAATAATTGTAATATACACATATCTTATTGTGAGGTTTATTTATTACTTCGACATTAACTTGTCTACATACTTGAGCATAGCCAATTTAAATTAACCTTAGCGATGCATACAGTTCCTCCTACATAATAAAATATCTCTAAGTTACAAGGATGTAACCTTATTTTATCAACCTCAAACAGAAGCCGTTTGTTCAACAGTATTATCCCACTTAACACTTGTCGATTTCGTTTTAACCTTTATATATACAGTCTATGATTTTATGAAGGTGGAATCTAACTATATCGATAATAAAATGTATCGAGCCAGGGAGAGAAACATGTTTTTTTCTGCTGTAAAGTTGGGCATTTTAACATGGGGGTCTATGGAAATTGCTCCTTTCTGCAGCCATCGCCTATCGGCCAATATATGAACTGCAGTGTGTGACACTTCCGTATTGGCTTCACGGCTCTACCCCACAGTTTGCGGCTTGGTTGTTACAGCAGGATCAGTTTGTGTGTTGTGGACACGACCGGTAGATTTTCGCAATCCGTGTTCTCAACATGCTATTGCTTACTTTAACATAATTTTTCATGGTCGGGCTAAGGTAGGGCTAAGCCATTTCTTGGTATGGCTGTAGCCTACCCCAGCCATACCCTGGCGCCGCCACTGACTGTATTTCTATTGTCAATTTACCAAGTTTGAACCTGGTGTAATGTTGAATGATAAGGGCCTCTGGTCTGGTATAACACTTATGAAGGCTGATGCAAACTTTATAGACACATGTCGCTAACTGTCAGGTGGCATCTCAAGTGATTTTTTAGAATATAAAGGAATTTAAAGAGTACGTTTCTTGTATATTGTCACTTAATGGTGCTGCTCCATAAATGTCTGTAACCTGGCGTTAGCCTGTGACCTGGTGTCCTTAGCTATTTTTAAACAACATGCCTTATTCGTTCAAACGGTGGGTGGTGTGAGAATTCCCATGAACTGTCACTTCAAATATCTTCTTGCACTATTTTTATTTTTATTATTTATTTACTTTAAATAGTTTGGTTGTTTTATGTCCTCTATATAGAGGACAATATTTTTCATTGTTGGAGGAGCTTGGCACTTAACATTTTCATTGCCATATCTACACTGTAGCATCTGTGCATATGACAATAAGTCCCTTAAACCCCTTGAAATCAATCTCTTACTATCAACATCTGAACTTACTGTTCAGACTTACTGTCTCTACTGTCATAGTTATGGGATACATATTGGGGAGAGGTTTAAGGTAATTCCAGCCAAGCCTCAGAGAAGTCTTCACAGCCATGATTTCTATTTTTAGGTAAACGTGTTTCGTGTTGGAAGATAGAGATGAAACTAGGTGTTTAATAATGATAAGGGCCAGCTTGTGTATTTGCTGTGTGAATGCCTTGTGATAAACATTGATACAACACCAGGGACTGCTGGTATAAACAGTGTGTGGAGCAGCTCAGTGCTGTAGACTGTGCACAGGCAGACACTGGCCGGGACGAGGAGTCCTACTGGAAGCATGGATATGCCTTCAGCTGACATACATTGTATGAAATACGTAGATTTGTTTTGACCTAATAACTGATTTTATCCACTGAGATAATTTTTTTTAAGTTATAAAGAGATAGCAGAGATAAAGGGTTTAACAGCATGGCTCAAAACACATTTTGAAAGCTAATATTCCCGTTCTTGACAACTTTATGATTGGTGAAATTTCACTCACCTTTTATTAAAACAATGTGAAGGCTTAAAGTTATGTGTAATAAAGGCATGGCTGCTTTGAGTGACAAGAGGGTGCCTTCACAGGGGACTGGCCGCTAGCTGCCTGTTAGACATCATCTAAGAAAATTGGAGTCAGTGATGACTTTTTGACAGAATTTGTCAATTGTGCCATTTTGTATGCACATGTTGAATGTATACATGCGTACGTGGTTAATTATACTAGAAGTCCCTTCAAAAAAACCTTCAACTTTCAAAACCTTCACTTCTGGCTCCTAAAAAACAAGATGGCAACAGCCGAAATGCCCAACTCAAATCTTCAAAACAGTATTCCTTAAAACCAACCAGCCAAGATTCACTTCAATCAAGAATGAGTTCATTTTAGCAGACATTGAGTGTTATTGGACTGTTGGTTCCAGGTTTACCCTTCTTTGTATCACTTTGACATGGAGCAGATCCTTTTTTGTTTTTCATCAATGGTCAGCGAGACCATTAAAGGTGGGGTAGGTAAGTTTCAGAAACCGGCTCGAGATACACTTTTTGTTATATTCCATGGAATGCTCTTAACATCCCGATAGCAATGAATATCTTAAGTGCTTTGACAAAGAATCCATAAAAAAATTTCATCTGTAGAAGCCGTAATACTGTAAAAAGTACAGGCCTACCTGCCTACCTGCCTGTCAGCCTTCCATCGGGGCACAAACTTATCTCGTGCCCTCATTGGTCATGTGCGCGTTCGTGTGTATTGGAGGAGGGGCTCTATAAGGAAGTGGCAGATTTTCTCCGGTTGTGTATTTTCAAATTCTAGCGATCTAGAGCCGGTTTCTCAAACTTACCTACCCCACCTTTAAGTCAGCAACTTCATACAATAATTTACAGAACACTTTCTCCATCATCTAATATTGTGTGCTTGTGCATACAGGTGGATGAACAGTGATGGCAGCCACCCAATCAGGTGCTGTGGCTCCAGAGAGATATGGAGCTAATCAGGATCTCCACAGGATGCTGTGATGATGACTCTGTGGTCAGGGCTAATGCACAGAGCCCACCGCAGATATCTGTAGAAGTCAGACTGTGGTGTTTGCACACTGAGATCCTTTCAGCCTCTCTGAAGAGAAGGGTTGGAGCAAAGGAATTAATAATTGATCAGGTTTCACTGTGGATGAATTAGCCCAGCTAGAGAGTGAATTGTATCCTCTTTGTTGGCGCTGTGGACAGTATTGCCACAGTATACTTAACGTTAAGCGTATTATACATTTGCCTATGAAAACGGTGTAGCATAATGTGAAGTCTTATCTGACATCATGCACCTGAATAGGTAAACTGAATACCTGCCAAAATAGAGCACAGCTTATAACAAATGTGTTATCTCGGTCAGAATCTCTGCTGGTAGATGACCTTCGACCCCTTGCCACTTGAGGTATTGAGCAGATTTGGTCTGGTGTTCAAAGGCAGCTGATGTTTTTTTATTTGTTTTAAATGTTTAAATCTTTTTTTTGCCTAGAATTGTTGCATAAGATCAAGGAGGACATGTATGTCTAGTGATTCTTTTATTTGAGATGGAGTTAGCTTGAAGCTAACACATTGGAAATGTCCTTAAAAACCTCAAGAAAGCATTGTTTTTGGCCTGAAACGCCTCCATTGGACCCCTTTGTTTACTTCCGTAACATAGTGACATCACTATCTATCACTCATGCTCCTATTGGCTAGCACTCCAACACATTGTACGTAATAGGTTAAGGGGCGGGACATGCTTAAGCGGTTGACCAATCACAACAGAGCCAGTTAGCTAACCAATCAGAGCAGACTGGGCTCTGGTTTCAGACAGAGGGTGAAAAGAGGTGCTGCAGCACAGGCAGCATGAGAGAAATAAAGAGCGTTTTGAACATTAAAGCATGGAGACACAGTAGAGACACTACATACTGATATACACCTGAACATCAGCAGGAGAGGACTCTTTAAAGTAGAGACGCTACATACTTATATACACCTGAACATCAGCAGGAGAGGACTCTTTAAAGTAGAGACGCTACATACTGATATACACCTGAACATCAGCAGGAGAGGACTCTTTAAAGTAGAGACGCTACATACTGATATACACCTGAACATCAGCAGGAGAGGACTCTTTAAAGTAGAGACGCTACATACTGATATACACCTGAACATCATCAGGAGAGGACTCTTTAAAGTAGAGACGCTACATACTGATATACACCTGAACATCAGCAGGAGAGGACTCTTTAAAGTAGAGACGCTACATACTGATATACACCTGAACATCAGCAGGAGAGGACTCTTTAAAGTAGAGACGCTACATACTGATATACACCTGAACATCATCAGGAGAGGACTCTTTAAAGTAGAGACGCTACATACTGATATACACCTGAACATCAGCAGGAGAGGACTCTTTAAAGTAGAGACGCTACATACTGATATACACCTGAACATCAGCAGGAGAGGACTCTTTAAAGTAGAGATGCTACATACTGATATACACCTGAACATCATCAGGAGAGCACAATTTAAAGTAGAGACACTACATACTGATATACACCTGAACATCAACAGGAGAGGACTCTTTAAAGTAGAGACTCTACATACTGATATACACCTGAACATCAGCAGGAGAGGACTCTTTAAAGTAGAGACTCTACATACTGATATACACCTGAACATCAGCAGGAGAGGACTCTTTAAAGTAGAGACACTACATACTGATATACAGCTGAACATCAGCAGGAGAGGACTCTTTAAAGTAGAGACACTACATACTGATATGGACTTGAACATCAGCAGGAGAGGACTCTTTAAAGTAGAGACACTAAATACTGATATACACCTGAACATCAGAGAGGACTCTTTAAAATAGAGACTCTACATACTGATATACACCTGAACATCAGCAGGAGAGGACTCTTTAAAGTAGAGACACTACATACTGATATACACCTCAACATCATCAGGAGAGGACTCTTTAAAGTAGAGACGCTACATACTGATATACACCTGAACATCAGCAGGAGAGGACTCTTTAAAGTAGAGACGCTACATACTGATATACACCTGAACATCAGCAGGAGAGGACTCTTTAAAGTAGAGACTCTACATACTGATATACACATGAACATCAGCAGGAGAGGACTCTTTAAAGTAGAGACACTACATACTGATATACAGCTGAACATCAGCAGGAGAGGACTCTTTAAAGTAGAGACACTAGTACATAATGATATACACCTGAACATCAGCAGGAGAGGACTCTTTAAAGTAGAGACACTACATACTGATATACACCTGAACATCAGCAGGAGAGGACTCTTTAAAGTAGAGACATTACATACTGATATACACCTGAACATCAGCAGGAAAGGACTCTTTAAAGTAGAGACGCTACATACTGATATACACCTGAACATCAGCAGGAGAGGACTCTTTAAAGTAGAGACGCTACATACTGATATACACCTGAACATCAGCAGGAGAGGACTCTTTAAAGTAGAGACATTACATACTGATATACACCTGAACATCAGCAGGAGAGGACTCTTTAAAGTAGATACACTACATACTGATATACACCTGAACATCAGCAGGAGAGGACCCTTTAAAGTAGAGACTCTACATACTGATATACACCTGAACATCATCAGGAGAGGACTCTTTAAAGTAGAGACACTACATACTGATATACACCTGAACATCAGCAGGAGAGGACTCTTTAAAGTAGAGACGCTACATACTGATATACACCTGAACATCAGCAGGAGAGGACTCTTTAAAGTAGAGATGCTACATACTGATATACATCTGAACATCAGCAGGAGAGGACTCTTTAAAGTAGAGACACTACATACTGATATGGACTTGAACATCAGCAGGAGAGGACTCTTTAAAGTAGAGACACTACATACTGATATACACCTGAACATCAGAGAGGACTCTTTAAAGTAGAGACTCTACATACTGATATACACCTGAACATCAGCAGGAGAGGACTCTTTAAAGTAGAGACACTACATACTGATATACACCTGAACATCAGCAGGAGAGGACTCTTTAAAGTAGAGACACTCCATACTGATATACACCTGAACATCAGCAGGAGAGGACTCTTTAAAGTAGAGACACTACATACTGATATACAGCTGAACATCAGCAGGAGAGGACTCTTTAAAGTAGAGACACTACATACTGATATACACCTGAACATCAGCAGGAGAGGACTCTTTAAAGTAGAGACACTACACACTGATATACACATGAACATCTGCAGGAGAGGACTCTTTAAAGTAGAGACACTACATACTGATATACACCTGAACATCAGCAGGAGAGGACTCTTTAAAGTAGAGACACTACATACTGATATACACCTGAACATCAGCAGGAGAGAACTCTTTAAAGTAGAGACACTACATACTGATATACACCTGAACATCTGCAGGAGAGGACTCTTTAAAGTAGAGACACTACACACTGATATACACCTGAACATCAGCAGGAGAGAACTCTTTAAAGTAGAGACACTACATACTGACTTACTGCCGAGGACCCGGACACAGCTCTCGCTTTGGGAGTACAGAGATTGGATGGCCCTGAGTAGAGACCCCCTCACCCCATACTCCCGCAGCACCTCCCACAGTAACTCCCTGGGAACTCGGTCATATGCCTTCTCCAAGTGTACAAAACACATGCAGACCGGATAAGCGTACTCCCAGCCCCCTCCAGGATCCTTGCGAGAGTAAAAAGCTGATCCGTCGTTCCACGACCAGGACGGAATCCGCATTGTTCCTCCTCAATCTGAGGTTCGACAATCGGCCTGACCCTCCTTTCGAGTACCTTGGAGTGAACTTTCCCGGGGAGGCTGAGTAGTGTGATGCCTCTGTAATTGGCACACACCCTCTGATCCCCCTTTTTGAAAAGGGGAACCACCACCCCGGTCTGCCACTCCTTCGGTACTGTTTCCGACTTCCATGCAATGTTGACGAAGCGCATATCAAAGGACAGAATGACTGCTTATGAAAATTGCTCTTTTAATGCTCATATCATTGTTCTAATATAATGGGAGATTCCCTGTGGTTCTGCGCAGTAGTTAAAGGACTGCCTTTATATACATATGTTTGTATTATGAGGTGGCCAGTTTTATATAATATACAATTATTTCCGCTTTGCGATGCGATGGAATTTTGAGCTTCATCCCTGGAAGACAGTGACAGTGAACAGAGGACACTGGTGGAACAAATCCTTGCTACTAGTCTAAACCTCATGTAGAAGACAAAGGTTCAAACACATTTAAAAGTAATATGATAATATTTAGTTATATATATTTATATAGCACTGTTTCAGCTGTCTGTCAGCTACACATGAGTTGTGTATGGTATCAAAGGGTTTCTATTGGGTGACCAGTAGGCCAGGAATAGCTTAATGTAGTTTAGTTAAAAAAAAGTAACTGGGTGTACAGTATTAATGGAGTGATATGTTAATACTGCCTGGATCCAGCTGAAAGCTGTGCGGGTCATCTTTTGCAACCCTAGCATTAGAGAGGCCAGTCCGTCTTTGCCAAAGGTGATGTTGTATCCTTTACAGTAGCCACAAATAAAATGTTTTCAGGTAGATGTTCTTGTTATTGTATGTACTGTGGTTGAGTTCCACTATGGTGATCTTTTTGTCAGGTTTTGAGACCAATGTTTGTGTTCAGTGCTCTGTAACAAGCACTGTACCTGGCCCCGCCCTGTATGCAGTGTGACAGGCAGCAGGTGGAGCCTGATGAAGCAGCTCAGTGGAGTGGAGAAACACTTATACCTCATTCACACTAGCTCCGTGCTAGAGCTTTTCAGGTTCAGAACCGGTTCTTCGGTTTAGCTCCGGCTCTTTTCACACCGCCCAGAGTCCGACTGGTGCTGCGTCATTGCGTCATCGTTTGCGTCATGACGTAACCGTTTGCGTGCCTGCTTCATAAAGCCAAAGCGCGCGGAAACCCCTCACAGCTGACACCGACAACAACAACAATGGCCGATTGTGCTCCAGCTTCCTCTGTACCTCTTTGGAAGACCAGATTCCCAGTAGGTAGCTGGTCTCTTCAGTGGACCACTGCTGCTTAAGTTTCTCCATCGTTGTGTACAAACTGGATACAACGCCGGCTTTTTGTTGTTGTTCAGGAGTTGATTGGTTCCTAAAAAATGTGCTTTGTGTGCGAGATGGTCCAATGTTCTTGGTCAAATTGATTAAGGTCATAGGTCAAAAGATGTCACTGTGATGCTGACCGTTGAGCAGCCCGACCAAGTAAGGAGGCAGAGGCAGAGAGTTCAAATATAACCCGGTGTGGGCATTTATTCCTCTTTGTGGTACAGGAAAAACAGCCTCAATATGACTGTCTCCCCTGAACACAGTCACCAGCAACAAGGACCTCACGCACACACCCAAACAAGCAAACAGAACCTAAATACACACAGACTAATCAAACCAACAAGACACAGGTGAGGGGGGAGGAGACAACACAGGGCACCAGGTGACCACAATCACCAGTAACAGACAAGACGGGAGGGGGAACACTTTTCAAAATAAAACAGGAAACAGAGACAGACAAACTAAAACACCAAGGAAGCTATACAATCCTTAACCGAGATCTATGGCCCCAGAGATCACCTCCTTTACAATCACGGCGTTACCCAGTCTCAAAATAATGAAACGGTACATTTAGAAAGTAAAAGAAACGATATAAAACCATAGTCTTATATCTATGATGACATTTGCATTCAACTTTTTTAACCTAGATTTACATGAACACTTTTCTGTTACATTTAGCCAAAGCTAGTTCACGTTCACATATGGAAAACAACAGACCTTATATTTTTCAGTGGTGTAAAGTAACTTTACTTGAGTATTTCAATGTTTTCTTACATTGTACTTTTACTCCACTACAATTCAGAGATAACTGTTATTTTACTCCACTACATGTATTTAATACCTTTAGTTACTTTACAGATGTGGATGAATGATGTGAAATCTAACCAAGTGTTAAATCAGACTTTAGTTCCACCTGGAGTAAATCCACCAGCTACCCTGCAGTCTACAAAGTACTTCAGACTAGCTGCACCTTCACCAGCTTTGAGAACACTTTCATGATCAATCATTATAAAACATATCATATATATTATTCTGAAATAGACCAATCTGCACAATGACTACTTTTACTGTCGCTACTTTAACTATATTTTGATGATAATACTTGTATACTTTCACTTATGCCCCTTTCACACCAACGCGGTTCCATGGCGGGTTCGGAGCTTGAGCCTGATAAGCACCATTTTTTCTTGTTCACACTGCAGCGGAGCCGGCTCTAAGCACCAAACAACCGGTGCTTACCAAGCACCAAAAAATTGTCAGTCTAGAAGCAGCAGCTTCTACTAAAGCCAGTCCCCAACTCCGGGGACTTCCGGCCGGGGACTTCGGGTGGCAGTATACGCCGTGAAGTTGTTTGCGGCCTGCCAGTAAACCCAAAGCAGAAGAAGAAGTGACGTCAGCGGCTCATTTGCGTAATCCTCCCTCAGCGACTTATTCCGGTGTGAACGCGATCTACTAGATAGTTCCGGAACCAAAGATTTCCGGGGAACTAAGTTCCGGGAACTATTCCAGGGAAAAGTACTTGGTGTGAAAGCGCCTAATAACTGTTTATGGCGAGTACGGCAAATTAAAGTTGTAACAAGCAGTAGCGCTGACCAAAGTGACTAGAACACACATACAAAAAACACACTTTATAAAGTCAGGCAACACTAACCAGGCTTCTTGTGATTCTGTTTATTTGTACCTTACTTTGACCGTTCACTGTCATTGATAATTGTGGAGAGAGGCAGACGTTTTGTTTTGTATTATTGCAGCTATCGGACGGAATGAATACATGGGCTCCACAGGTTGTCGGGTCCGACTATCACAAGTAGAATTAAAGCTGCAAGCAGCGTTGAGTGGGTCTTCGACGTTCCGCAGGCTGTTGTCCGCACGTCGACGTGTGTGTCTAGGTGTCTCGAGGACTCGGCCAATATATTTAGCCATAATTGACATAGTGCTGTTGAGGGCCGGACTAGGAGCCATCATCTGAAGTCTGGTGCTGTTTGGAAGATTTTCCATTGAATTAGGACAACATCGGATTTTTTGGCGAGGAATGCGTTTCCATGGAAACGGCATACGTTGAGATTTCAGATATCACGTAGAGCTGCTGAGGGCCGGACCATTAGTCATCATCTGAAGTCTGGTGCCGTTTGGAACCTTTTCCATTGAATTAGGACAACACCGTGTTTTATGGTGAGGGAAGCGTTGCCATGGAAACGACAAATGGTGAGATTTCAGATTTCACGTAGAGCTGTTGAGGGCCGGACCATTGATGATAGTCTGAAGTCTGGTGCTGTTTGGATGATTTTCCATTGAATTACGACGACATGATGTTTTTGACGGCGAGGGATGCGTTTCCATGGAAACGGCATACATTGAGATTTCCGATGTCACGTAGAGCTGTTGAGGGCCGGACCATTAATGATAGTCTGAAGTCTGGTGCTGTTTGGACGATTTTCCATTGACTTACAACAACATCGTATTTTTTGGCGGGGGATGCGTTGCCATGGAAACGGCATACATTGAGATTTCAAATTTCACATAGGGCTGTTGAGGGCCGGACCATTGATGATAGTCTGAAGTCTGGTTCCGTTTGGATGATTTTCCATTGAATTACGACAACATGATGTTTGACGGCGAGGGATGCGTTACCGTGGCAACGCCAAATGATGACATCCCATAATTGACATAGAGCTGTTGAGGGCCGGATCATTAGCCATCATATGAAGTCTGGTGCTGTTTGGACGATTTTCCATTGACTTACAACAACATCGGATGTTTTGGCGAGGGATGCCGTTTCCATGGAAACGGCATACGTTGAGATTTCCGATTTAACGTAGAGCTGTTGAGGGCCGGACCATTGATGATAGTCTGAAGTCTGGTGGTGTTTGGATGATTTTCCATTGAATTACGACGACATGATGTTTGACGGCGAGGGATGCGTTGCCATGGAAACGGCATACGTTGAGATTTCAAATTTCACCTAGAGCTGTTGAGGGCCGGACCATTGATGATAGTCTGAAGTCTGGTGGTGTTTGGACGATTTTCCATTGACTTACAACAACATCGGATGTTTTGGCGAGGGAGATTTCAGATTTCACTTGGAGCTGTTGAGGCATGGACCAGTGATATAAAAGTGAAGATTGGGGGACGATGGGACCGTGTCCATTGGATTTACAGCGACACCGATGTTTATGGCGAAGGATCCGTAGCCATGGTAACGCCAAATTAATTAACATCAGATTTGACCTAGAGCTGTTCAGGGCTGTGGTGTGAACCGTCATGTGAAGTTTGGTGGCGTTCTGAGAATGTCAGTTTGAGTTATGACATCATCGGGTTCCATGGCGAGGGACCGCCAAAAATCGTACGAAAGCGAACTTTGGCGACAAATCACGGCTACGCCGTGCGAAAGAAAAAAATTCTCGTGATAACTTAAGCTCTCCCATGTCTCGCGAAGCTACCCGACGAATTTCGAGGCGTACGATAAAAGTCCCTAGGAGGAGATAGATTTCGTAGGTACGCGAAATAGGGCAAAAAACGCGATAAAATCGCGTTTTTTCGCGTTTGTACGTTATTTTTTACCCCTCCAAGAGGCTTTTTGGTTCGTCTCCGAACCCTGGATATGCGTGGCGAGTTTCGTTGGTTTACGTGAAAGTTAAAATAGGGGGAGTTAACGTCAAAAACGGAAGTGGGCGTGGCCTACGCAATTTTTGACGCAAAGTTCCGGGACCAATGACATACTTCAAGTTGCCACACTTTTGACGCGACTGCAAAATTTGGTGAGTTTTCACATATGCTGCGGGGGTCAAAAGTGCGTGCAACAAAGGTAAAGAATAATCAGAATAATAATGAATAATCCGTCCAGTTTCAATCATGTTCGATTTAACATTGACGCGGATGGGACCCCCTCACTGTACCTAGGCCGTCTGTCTATAACATGGAAGGACTTTTGCCCCTTTTTGACCCTGTTTTTAGTGGGTTTTAGTGGTTATCGCTCGCTTTGCGAGCGACTATGATGATAGTTACGATATCAATTATGCGATTTGCAGTGGGCTCACGCGGTCTATCAGCCGACATTATTTACGAAAATTTTCGGTGCTTTAGTCGGTCGTTTTCCATGTTTTTGGGTGTTTTTGGCAGGTTTATCGGTCGCTGTGCGACCGATTTTTTCCAATTTCAATAGGGTCTTCGCCGACTAGGTCTCAGACCCTAATTATAATGAAAAATACACCGGTAAAATGTGCCTGTAGAAAACGGCTTATGCCACAATAGGATAGCAACAAGTAGTCAAGATAGTCAGTTTAGCTTTGGTTGCTATGCCAACATCACCCATTTTATACCAGAGAAACGTTCATAACAGCGTTGTGATGCCAAACAGCGAGCAGCACTGCAGCGGTCGGTAGATGCCGCTGAAACACATTCATAAACAATGAATCTACGGCACTCTGGAGAAAAGTTTGAGGGTTGAGAAGTAGTTATTTAATTTAATCTGGCTTCATATGATTAAAAGCAACACGATCATCGACCCAACGCCGTTGGGGAGAAAATCAGCGATGTAAAGAGAAGAGCGCAAGCACGGAGCTAGAATGGGAACCGCGTTGGTGTGAAAGGGGCATTAAGTAAGTATTAAGCATCCGAGTACTCCTCCCACCTCTTATATCTTGAACTCTGGTGCAGGATGTGTCTGTGTGTTCTTTGGGACTGTGATGGAGGAAGCTGCTGCCACTCACACTGCAGCAGCTCAGCTGGGCTCAGCTCGTCACACTCGTCTCCTGGAGAGTGAGGAGGGGAGCAGGGCAGCAGACAGTCGATCACTGATTCAGACTAATGTGTCTGAGACTCACTATATATGGCCTGGAAGGTGTCTCAAGCCCCCACTCCATCACCCCCACCTCCTCCAGGGAGCGGATTGATCTGAGAGCTGGTTGTCAGGGAGGGTCGGGACCCCGCAGAGGGCCAGGCCCTACACTCAGCTTCTAGCCGTGTATCACTGCATGCTACCTGCTCTCCCTTTCATCTGCTGGGGAGCCAGCCGGAGAGCCTGCTGGAGAATCAGCGTGTGGCTGCAGGCTTGAATGGGGAGTGTGCATACCTACGCCAAAGGATCAAATGAACCCGTGGTCTAATGTATTCTGGCTGTAATTCAATGCCACACACAAATGCCAAGTCTTGAGTTCGCGCTTTCCAGAATTGGTTATTTTTCCCCATTTAACCACGTTATGTTTTTGTGTTGATGCCAGGCAGCGATGGGTGTAGGTTATTGAGCGTGCTCTGTCATTATGTTCAGCTGATGTCCATTACATTAAACCTGGCTTTGGCCCCAGGCTCCGACTGAAATTAAAGCATTGATTCGCAGTTACTGTCCATCACAGAGGGCCAGTCTCCGTGTATTGATCCAGCCCAAAATGAACAGTAGACATGTTTCACTGAAGACATATCCTAATCCTGAGCGCTTCAATGGTTTGAGATATGCACTGGAGATAATGTACTTCCTGAAAAGCAGCAGATATAAAAAAAGATATGTTGAGGGCTGTCAACGTCCAATCGGCATTGCATTTTCTTTTCCTGTTTTTTCTCTCCAATTTTTTAGATGACTTTGCATCTTTGTGGATGAGATGTTAATTTGATGAACATAATGGCTAACTAATACTGCAACTGTTAGGCTAATTTTAAAGGTCCCATGTCATGGCCATTTCTAATGATCATAATTCCATTGTTGAGGTCTACTAAAATTGATTTATATTGTGCAATTTTCCAAAATCACATTGGTTTCTCATACAGCATCTCTGTATAGTCTGTGTATTCACTCCCCCCCCCCCATGAGCCCAGTGGCCGCCTGCGAGACACAGCAAAACCCAATTTGCTAATGAAGGCGCGGGTTGCTTGGGCCGGCTCGGTGAACCGCTCTGTGCTACACCTTATTTGCATACATGTCCTTGTTAGTTGTAGCAACAACTTGCTAAGGCAGCTGACATGCACACACATGTGCATGCTCCTTGCTGCTGTCAGAGAGGTGGATGATGATTTGAGATGTGAAACTTCACTCATAGTCAATACATCCAAACCATAATAACTTCAGATCAATGAACACCATGTTTATAAAGATAACAACGGAAGGAATAGAACATTTATTTTCCTTTACAACCTTCTCTGCTGTCATCTTTTATTCAAATGGACATTCTTCCCTACTTGGAATATGGCTTACATAACCATGTGGCAAAATGGCTCATCATCTGTTATATCCCACCCTCATGGAGATGATCTTTATTTTATATACTCATATACAGCACCCTTTACATATTGTATGGTAAACCTAAACATTTAGATAATGGGTTCTGCAAGAAAAGCAGTTAGGACCGGGGGCCCCTGTCAGCTCAGCTTAAGCTTGAGCCACTGTTAGGTTAGTTGGCTAACCAGAGCCCCTCCACATTATTCAGCAGGGGTTCTGAGGAGTTGTAGCACGGAATCTGAACACACACGGCTACCTTTCTGCTGACACCATTCCAAAGATACTAAAGATAATAAATATTGCGCAACACTACGCCGTAACTCTTCACGCAAAAATAAATCGATGTTTTCGGCCTAGATATTCTCATTAAATAAAATGTAATTTCTAAACAAACCAAAATACATATAGCTCATGGAGTCCTCTTTCTGCGGCACACTGGAGACGGATCACAGGCTCCGCCATGGTGTCTCGCGGCTGCTGCTGACTCAATAAGCCTATTTATAATGCACTTTAAATTGTGCTTATGAGGAATTATTTTCACCATTAATTAGGACCAGAGAGATTTGAATATGTCAGATGCCATCACTGGCTAAAGGAAACAATGACTGGAATATAATACATTATGATATATAATTATGGAGTAGTTATAATATTGATTATAATATCAATATTAAGACTAGTGTGGGAAGATGGCGCCTGTGTCGGCGTGCCGCTCCCTCAGCTCTCTGCCTTTAGCTATCCTGCTTTGATCGCCAAGCTCTCCTCCATCTCAGACCCTCATTGGAATTTATACTGCTGCCCAAAACTACATCTGGCAACCATAACTCGACTCCCCCCCCCTCTACTGTCGGATATTCCCACCTGTCACATATGCATACAATGCATACAGAGTTAAGGCTGTTATGACAATGTTGCGACATGCTTTACGGCATGCGAGGGACTGCTTTACTTCAGAGTAAGCCCGCGAGTGTGTTGTTGCTGCCTACTGTAATGTCTTGACTTACTGATATTCAGTCAGGGACTACAGCAAAGTGAAAAATGAGCTGTCGGAAGCTGATGGCTTAGTCATACGAGGAAACAGGATTGTGGTTCCGGGGTCACTGAGAGCAGACATGTTGCAGAAAATACATGAGGGACACTAGGGGCTCTCAAAATGCAGAGAAAGGGTGAATGCATCAGTTTGGTGGTCGGGGCTCTCTGTAGACATTACGAACTGCCAGGAGCAGAAGCGGGCTCAACAAAAGGAGCCGCTTATTTCCACACCGCTGCCTGATCGTCCGTGGAAAAGAATCGCTCTCGACCTCTGTGAACATAACAAGCACAACTACCTTGTTATTTCAGACTACTATTCACGGTACCTGGAAATACTACAACTACCATCTACGACCAGTGCCCTTGTCATCCAGAGACTTAAAACGACCTTTGCTAGGTTCGGAATTCCTGAAGAGGTTGTGAGTGACAATGGTCCCCAATTCTCCAGTGCAGAATTCCGGGAGCTGGCACAGCGGCTGGACTTCAGACACATCACGTCTAGTCCTCACCATCCTCAAGGAAACGGTCATGCAGAAAGAGCAGTACAGATCGCTAAGAGAATCCTTCTTCAGGAAGATCCACTGATAGCCCTTATGTGCTGTAGATCCACTCCCTGTACTACCACAGGAGTCAGTCCAGCAGAACTGCTAATGGGGAGAAAGATCGAACGACGCTCCCGACACTCGAGGAAAATCTACGGCCTAAATGGCCTAACAGACAGATTGTCAAACAAAAGGACACGAGTGAGAAAGCAAAACAAGCCTTTTATTACAACCGACAACATGGTGCCAGGCATCTACCAGCTCGACAGCCAGGAGACACAGTCTACACCAGTGACCACCAACTGGCGGCCCGCGGGCCACATCCGGCCCGCCAGACATTCTCATCCAGCCCGCACGACGGGGGTGACCATAGATATATATAAACACGGAGTGGTACTGCGTTCCACCCATTTCTTTGTTTACAACGTCTCGTGAGTAAGGTGCAGTACCGGAGTCCAACAGAGAGGCAGCAGCTGCTGGACAGTAGACTGCGTACTGCGAAACCTTCCCTCCCCTGAAGAAGAAGTGATCCTTCGTTGTGAAGAGTCTGGTTAATGCGCTCCGTCCGCACCACAGCAGTAGCCCCGCTGCGACAGAGTCCAACAGAGAGGCAGGAGCTGCGGGACAGTAGCCGAGAAGCAGGGTTGGGTTGTAACGGAATACATGTAACAGCGTTACGTAATCAGAATACACAAATCAAGTAGGCTAACTGTATTCAGCTGGCGTTACATTTGAAAAACGAGTAATCTGATTGCAGTTACTTTCGTAAACCTGAAGTGAATACATTTTGGAATACTTATTGGAATTATTGGTGGAAAAGTTTCCTCACAAAATGTAATATTCATTACCGGCAGAACTGTGTGCACACTGCACTCTGCACTGCGCTGCAGCATGTCTGTGAGCGAGAGAGAGATGCAGCGTGTCTGTGAGGCCCCGCCCCCGCATGCAGATGAGAGAGAGAGATCTCTTTTTAAATATATTGAAAGTTAGAAACGGAGATGGTTAGATAAAATGTGCAAAATAACGTTTATGTAGCATTTCTTTATTGTCGAAATGATGACATTTATAACGGGATGAAATCAAAGTGAATGGCCTGCTGCTGCTGAATGCATGGGGCAAGTGACTGGAACAAGTTTTAAAAGTTATTACATCGTTTCAGATAATAAATAATAATGATGATTCATTCTATTTAGGGGCGCCTTTCAAAGCACCCAAGGACACCTTACAATTCATAACATATTCCAAGGAAAGGTTTTAAGACAGTACAAAGAATGCAGTCCGGGTGATGTTTTTTATGTGGGGTGCAGATGAGAGAGCTGTCCAGAATGACACCAAGATGTTGTGTTTGAGTTCTTGATAAGCCATTAGAACAGTAAAATACGTGTCTCCTGTTCACCAAAACATACCCATCTGTTATGGAAAAAGAAAGTATTCCAAAAGTATTCTAAAAGTAATCTGAATACTATTTATAAAATGCTGGGCTATATAAAAATCGCTGGCCCCTCGCGGGCCAGCAATAGTGTCTATTGGTTACATTTCGGCCCTTGGACAAATGTAGTGGTGATCCCTGGTCTACACCAAGCTCCACAACGAGAATTCCTGGAAGACACCTGCGATCGTCTCAAAAGAGTGTGTTACTCCGAGGTCTTACCTCATTAACACACAAGGAGGTGCAGTGCTGTGGCGGAACCGACTTCATCTCCGGGCAGAACCAACTTCCCGACCTGCACAGCACATCCCACTAACACCAGCAGAGAGTGCTGTGGCGATTTCCCAGCCTGTAAGCGCCAACACACCAGAGACTGTTACCCTGAAACCAAGTGAGGTGACGACCCATACACCAACACCAGGACGTGTTCAGACCAGGTCTGGCCGTGTCAGTAAGCCGGCCACTAGGTTGGACTTGTAGACAGGAGTGTTTTGGGTGTTTCACAATGACCTCTGGGGGTGAATGAGAAAAAAAACATCTATGGCCTTTGGGGGGGAGAAAATGAATATGAAAACACAGGTGGACTCAGAGTCTGCTGAATTTTGGGTTCTGTTTATTGTGAATGTTATACACACGTGATATTACTGCTGCAATGTTTAGAAAAGAAAACTTGCATCTTGAATTTTATTTTATAACAGCACTACTGAAGGTATTGGTTACCCATCTTTATTAACATAATCTGTGAAGTTAACCTGTATTCATAGGACACTTTTGGTTAGTCAGTACGACTGAATGAACATTTGCTATCAAAGTTTGACTGTTGTTTACTATTACAGGATGATGCTGTGACTAATCTGTCAAAACTCTTTACAGTTATTTAAAATTAAATAACTAGGAAAAAAGGGGAGATGTCACATATGCATACAATGCATACAGAGTAAGGCTGTTATGACAGTGTTGCGACATGCTTTCATTTCATTTAATTTCAAACCTTTATTTATACAGATAAATCCCATTGAGATCATTGATCTATTTTCCAAGGGAGACCTGCTCCAGTAGTTCCACATGAAACATAAAAGCATAAACAGAACAACAAAAGGACATCATACAGCATCATTTACATAAGTATAAACATAAACAGGTACCAATAGCTTCCGATTGAGTAGCATCCAACCAAGCTTTAAAAACATTTAGTGGCACCAGATTGTTCAGTTTCCATTTAATTTGCAGACTATTCCAAGACAGAGGAGCTGCGCATCTAAAAGCTGTCTTCCCTAAGACAGTCCTAGCAGTTGGCACATTTAATAAAACCACAGCATTCGATCTCAGGCAGTAGCCACTTACAACTCTCCGTGAGATCAGGGAGCAGATATAAGATGGAAGTTTCCCTAACATGGCTTTGTATATAAAGATGTACCAGTGACTGAGCCTCCGTACAGTTAGTGAAGGCAAACCAGCCCTTGCATACAGGGTACAGTGATGGGTTAATGCTTTGCAGTTTGTCACAAATCTTAGTGCACTGTGATACGCAGCATCTAACTTGACTAGGCAATTGGCAGGTGCATTCATATATCAAACCACCATAGTCCAGCACAGGTCAAAGGTCACAGAGCCTTTTCCTGGCCTCAAGCAAGAAACAGGACTTGTTCCTGTAGAAGAAACCTAGCCTAACCCTCAGCTTTTTAAGCAGGTTATTTACATGAAGTTTAAAAGTGAGACAATCATGAAGCCAGATACCAAGGTATTTGTAACAGGTAACCACTTCAAGTTTTATTCCTTGCGTAGTTACAATATCTAAAACAGGCTCTGGTGTCTTTTTAGCTTTAGAAAAGAGCATTACCTTGATTTTCTCAACATTTAAAAGAAGCTTTAATTCAGAGAGCTGAGTCTGAATAATGTTAAAAACAGCCTGTAATTTAACACCAGCCTCCTTAATGGAGGGACCTGCACAGTACATCACGGTATCATCCGCATACAAATGTAAAGTAGCTTCATCCACATTTTCTACTACAACTGTTGATGTAGATGGAGAATAAAAGTGGACCTAAAACAGAACCTTGTGGAACACCATTAGCAATGTTCAACCACTCAGAAGACAGCCCATCAAAAATGAACACATGGGGACCTTTCAGAGAGGTAGTTCACAAACCACCCACTGCATGGCTGGACATGCCTATACTGAGTAGCCTCTGCTTTAAAATGTTATGATCGATGGTGTCAAACGCTTTGGAAAGGTCAATAAATAGAGCTGCACAACTCTGCTTATTATCTAAAATACTCGCCACATCATTCACCACTGTCATTGTGGCAGTGATGGTGCTGCGTTGCTTTCTGAAGCCTGACTGATGTTTAGACAGGATGTCATTTGTACATAAAAACACCTTTACCTGTTCACTCACTAAGCGTTCAAGAACCTTAGCCAGAACTGACAACTTAGAGATGGGCCTATAGTTATTTAATAAGGTGGCCTCCCCTCCTTTTAGCAAAGGCAGGACATATGCTGACTTCCACAATTTCGGAATTGTGTTAGTGCTGAGGGAGAGGTTAAAAAGAGTAGTGAGAGGTGGAGCAATACAATCTGCAGCTATCTTTAAAAAGAAAGGTTCTACGTTGTCCGGGCCAGCCGGTTTCTTAGGATCTAGCTTGGTTAAAGCTTCACGAACAACATCAACAGTAAAAGGGGTACAACTAAAAGGGTTTTCCAACACACGTTTTTCAGAGTCACATACTTTAGTGTTCACAGAAGCAGAGTTAGTGACAGAATCAAATAGAGAACCACAGGACACAAAATGCTCATTAAAGCAATTGAGCATAGTAGCCCTGTCCGATATAGAGCCAGATGCTGTGGTAATGCACGGAGGTAGCTCATTGCGGATATCGCCGGTGGATAACGATTTAATGGCTTTCCAAAAATGTCCAGGATTATTTAGATTCTTTGTGGTTACTGACAGATAGTACTTTGATTTAGCACTTTTGTGAAGTGAAGCTATTCCTTAGCTGCCTAACACGCAGCCATTCTACCTCTGAGCCTGATTTCCTAGCCTTTGCCCAAGCCTTGTTTCTCTCATGAAGGAGACTGGACAGATTAGCAGAAAACCAAGGATTGTCTCGTCCCTTTGCTCTAAATGTACGCAGGGGTGCATGTCTTTGAATGATCTCCATGAAACCAAGATAAAAAAAGACCATGCGGTTTCTACATCAGCACACAGATCGATTTGACCCCAATCAAAATCAAACAGATCCTGAACAAAACCCTGCTCCACAAAATGTTTTATGTCTCTCTTAATGATAATGCAATGTTTAACCTTTTGGACCTTTGTGTCCCTAATTGTGGCTACAACACAGTGATCACTCAAATCATTTGCAAATACTCCCACAGATGAACATTTATGGGGAACATTAGTTAGAATGAGATCAATTAGGGAGGATTTATTAGGCGACTTCATGTTAGGGTGAGTAGGACTGTCAACAATCTGAGTAACATTTAAAGAGATACAAAGGTTTTTAAAATCCTCTGACACTGTAGTTAACCAGTCCCAGTTCAAATCTCCAAGCAGCACTATTTCCTTGTAGTCTAGTTGAGATAAAAGATTTGCTAGCGAAGACAAAGGAATCCTTGACAGCTGAGGGGGGTCTGTAACAACTCACTACCATGACCTGTTGACCCTTTGCCACTTCTATATTTATGGCTAAAAATTCAAATTGCTTACTGATCGATTTGGAAACTAATGTGGATACACTGAACTTATTCTTAACATAAATGGCAACGCCACCACCTTTATTAGGCCGGTCGGTACGATACACATTAAAACCATTTAAGGCAATGTCAGAGGCCAAAATAGATTTGTTTAGACATGTTTCTGATAAAACAATGACGTCAGCGTCAGTCGAGCTCGCCCAGATGCGGAAAAAACAGACTGCACACATTCAAGTGGATGAAACCCAACCCAGACCTAGCTTTAAAATCAGCAGGAGTAGCGATCTGACTACTACTACTGGGTGGACCAGGGTTAGGTTGTACATTTCCTGACAGTAATAACAACAAAAAAACCATGCATCTTTTCCTCTTAAACGACACACATACATTGTCATCTAATTTAGAAACACCGGAAAAGTCTGCGAGAGTGTGATTTGAGCTTAAGAAGCAGTCTTGAAGAACCATCATCGCAGGAAAACAAAAAAGACATATTTTGTCGAGCAGATTGTCTGTGACAAGCAGAGTTGGGTGTAACGCGTTACAAAGTGTAATAATATTACTTTGTCGGTAACGGAGTAGTGTAACGCGTTTTATAATTCAGTAATCACACTACAGTTACTAACATTGCCCCGACACGCGTTACTTCGTTACTTTCTAAAATCAGTCATAATCAAACCTCAACAAACACCTGCAAAGAACACATGCTAAGGTGAAGCTAACGCACATAGCTGTTGTTTATTTATATCACACACGTAGTCTGTTCTTCTTCTCTGTTTTCCGGTTGTTGCCTGTTTTGAATGACGAATACACACTACCGCCGCCTGCTGTTAAGGAGAGTTATTGCCACTCACGCATGCGCAGTTCGTACGTGCTCGGCTGAAGTCTTTGCGGTGTGCTCCAGTCTGGCTCCAGTGCAACACATGGCCAACACGCAGGAGAACACGCTGACGCAACAGCGTGAGCAGAGATAGACTGCACAAAATATACAGATAGCAGGAGACAGAGGACAGCCATGGTCAAATAGGAAAACATTCAGGAGCTATCTGGATCAGTCTTATGCGACAATGGAAACTGAACTAGAACGAGAAAAGAGAACATTTGAAACTTTAGCAGTCTGCGTGATCTGCCTGCAGGGAGGGGCGGGCCGGCCCTGCGAGTAAAGTAACGAGTAAAGTAACGAGTAAAGTAACAAATGACTTTATGTAGAGAGTAACGAAGTAGTGTAATATATTACTTTTTTTTTTAAAGTAATATGTAATATATTACTTTTTTTTAGTAACGACCCCATCTCTGGTGACAAGGCAACCGGTAATTGTTTGTGCAACAAATCCGAACCTTTGCAGGGGATGCCCACTGCGGGTGGCACAACAGACCTGAATCCAGTAGACTTGACTAGAGATCTTCTCATAGTCCAAAACAGTTAACAGGCACAGCAGAATCCCGATATGGGCCATTTTCCCAGACCAGCACACAGTATCCGCGATGTTCCTGGAGCAAAATCAGCACAGCAGCAAAGGACAGGCGAAAACAGCAGCGTGGAAGCGCTCCGGTCCCTCTGTGGTATCCCCGGGGTGAAAGCAGGCCTCTGCAACAGCAGAACCAGGACAGGTGGAAAGCAGGCCCCAGCGGTGGTAAAATCCTCCACCGCACAGCAGCACACGCCCGGTGGAAGCAGGCCAAGCCCGAAGTGTGCATCCACTCCGTCTCTCCGCGACGACTCCGGGGTAAAAACCTCTCCAGTGCAGCCGTATTCTACAGGTGGGAGCAGGCCAACGTAGATCGCAGATCGCAGGCAGCAACAGGTGGAGCCGCTCCGTCTCTTCGCGACGAGCAGGCCTCCGTAAATCGCAGATCGCATGCAGCAACAGGTGGAGCTGCTCCGTCTCTTCGCGACGTCTCCGGAGGAAAAACACCTCAGTACAGCCGTACTCGACAGGTGGGAATAGGCCTCTGCAGATCGCAGACAATTAAAACTACTACTTGTATAAGCAGGGATGGCTAAAAGTTTGTAAGCAGGAGAGCTAGATGCTAACATATGCTAGATGCTAACAGATGCCAGATGCTAACAGGTAGTGCGAGCCTGTAGAAATTGCGACTGCCTCCAATGACAGCATAGAAGAAAAGCTTTATGGCATGCGAGGGACTGCTTTACTTCAGAGTAAGCCTGCGAGTGTGTTGTTGCTGCCTACTGTAATGTCTTGACTTACTGTACAATAAACCTGAGTCGTGAAAGATACTCGACCCTCGATCACTCTACACCACCTACCTGCGCCGGTTGCCCTTCCTACTTTGCCAAAAGTGCTTTAGAAGACGAGGAAAGCGGGGTGGTGCGCTGGTCCATCAAAAAGCATACCTGACGGCTTCTTCTGGGACTTATCCGTGCCTCGGATGTCATGGCCCTCCCGCTGCACGCCATGTGAGGGATCGGTGGATTCGCCCTGTCTTTCCGGAGCTGCGGCCTCTGCTGGGCCCGCTGGCAGATCCTCCTGCCCGACTGACTGCTCTCGGTCCATGCGGCGTTCAACACGCACATCTTCGTCAGCTGAGACGCACTACACCTTCGGCCAGCCCGGAGAGAAAACTTTACATGGCTCTGCTAAACAAAGCAAATAAATGTTCCTGTTAAATGACTTCTTCACCTCTCGTGAACTGGATGTTATGTTTCTGATGGAGACCTGGGTCCACGCTGGCGAGTATACATCGTTCTCTGAACTTCTTCCTCCTGACTGTACTTTCTTCAGCTCCCCCCGTGCCACCGGCCGTGGTGGGGGCATAGCCTCAGTGTTTAGAGCTAGCCTCCAATGCTGATTGCTTCACCCTGTAACTACACTGAACAAAAATATAAACGCAACACTTTTGTTTTTGCTCCCATTTTTCATGAGATGAACTCAAAGATCTAAAACATTTTCTATATGTTTCTAATACCAGTTCTCCCTTGAAAAAGAGATCATTGATCTCAATGGGATTTTACCTGGATAAATAAAGGTTTTGAATTGATATACACAAAATAACCATTTCTCTCAAATATTGTTCACAAATCTGAAAAAATCTGTGATAGTGAGCACTTCTCCTTTGCCGAGATAATCCATCCCACCTCACAGGTGTGGCATATCAAGATGCTGATTAGACAGCATTATTATTGCACAGGTGTGCCTTAGGCTGGCCACAATAAAAGGCCACTCTGAAATGTGCATTTTTGCTTTATTGGGGGGGTCTGGGGGGATCTGAAAACCAGTCAGTATCTGGTGTGAGGGGTAGGGTTAGGGTAATATTGTGAATCGAGTGGCCCATGGTGGGGTTATGGTATGGGCAGGCGTATGTTATGGACGACGAACACAGGTGCAATTTATTGATGGCATTGTGAATGCACAGAGATACCGTAACGAGATCCTGAGGCCCATTGTTGTGCCATTCATCCACGACCATCACCTCATGTTGCAGCATGATAATGCACGGCCCCATGTTGCAAGGATCTGTACACAATTCCTGGAGGCTGAAAACATCCCAGTTCTTGCATGGCCAGCATACTCACCGGACATGTCACCCATTGAGCATGTTTGGGATGCTCTGGATCGGCGTATACGACAGCGTGTTCCAGTTCCTGCCAATATCCAGCAACTTGGCACAGCCATTGAAGAGGAGTGGACCAACATTCCACAGGCCACAATCAACAACCTGATCAACTCTATGCGAAGGAGATGTGTTGCACTGCGTGAGGCAAATGGTGGTCACACCAGATACTGACTGGTTTTCGGACCCCCCCCAACAAAGCAAAACTGCACGTTTCAGAGTGGCCTTTTATTGTGGCCAGCCTAAGGCACACCTGTGCAATAATCATGCTGTCTAATCAGCATCTTGATATGCCACACCTGTGAGGTGGGATGGATTATCTCGGCAAAGGAGAAGTGCTCACTATCACAGATCTTTTCAGATTTGTGAACAATATTTGAGAGAAATGGTTATTTTGTGTATATAGAAAATGTTTTAGATCTTTGAGTTCATCTCATGAAAAATGGGAGCAAAAACAAAAGTGTTGCGTTTATATTTTTGTTCAGTGTAGCTGCGCTAGCTTTGAGTTGCAGCTTTTTTAACTGAACCTGACACCGGATCTCCATCTCTCCTCATCCTCCTGGATCCTCCTGCAGCATTTGATACCGTCGACCATGACATCCTACTCCACCGTCTTTACACTACAATTGGACTCTCTGACTCTGCCTTAAACTGGTTCACCTCCTATCTCACCAGGAGGATTGAGCACGTCACCTTGGGAGCGGCTAAATCAAGAACTCACTCTGTGACTTGCGGTGTCCCCCAAGGATCAGTCCTCGGCCCCACCCTTTTCACTATATACATATCCCCCCTTGGTTGTGTCATCAGCCGGCATGAAATATCTTTCCATTGCTATGCTGATGACACACAGCTCTACATCAGAGCAAACCCAACCCCCTCTGCACCTCTGCCATTATCCACAATAACCACATGCCTGGAGGAGATACAGGTGTGGATGAAGCACAACTTTCTCCAGCTAAACAGCTCCAAGACTGAAGCCATTCTTATTGGCACTCCACATCAGGTCCGTTCATCCGCCATCACCAGCATCACCTTCTCCGGTCAGAACATTCCACTCTCATCAACGGTTACCAATCTGGGAGTTAACATGGATCCTCACCTGACCTTTGAGGCCCACATCAAGCAAATATGCAAGACTTCTTTCTACCACCTGAGAAATATTGCGAAACTCCGCCCCACACTCAGTCTGCCAGATGCTGAAAAACGTGTCCACGCCTTTGTCTCCTCCAGGCTGGACTACTGTAACGCACTTCTCATTGGGATTCCTAGCAAGAACATCCAGAAACTGCAATACATCCAAAACACCGCTGCTAGGATCCTGATGAGAGTGCAGAAGTACGAACACATCACACCCATCCTCAAATCACTGCACTGGCTCCCGGTCTCACTCAGGATTGACTACAAAATCACCCTCTTCACTCATCAGTGCATACAGTATATGGAAATGCTCCGTCCTACATCAAGGAATTGCTCACCCCACAAACCTCCACGAGGAACCCACGTTCCTCCTCATCCCACCAAGGACAAAACTGAAGACCATGGGAGACCGAGCCTTCTGCTCCGCTGCTCCGAGACTGTGAAATGCGCTCCCAAACCAGCTGAGGACACCACAGACTGTGGAGGCTTTCAAAAAAGGCCTAAAAATGCATCTTTTTAGAATAGCCTTGAACTAGATTTTTAAATCCCCCACATTATGCCATGCCGGCATGAATGTCACAGCTTTTATTATGTTGTTTTAATTGTTTTTAAATTGTTTTTTATTGTTTTTATTGTTTTTGTTGTTTTTGTTTCACCCTTTTTAATTTTGTAGCACTTTAAGTTTTGTTTCCGCAAATGAAAAGTGCGCTTATAAATGAAATATATTATTATTATTGAAACTGCTAAATCATGATGTGAAACTGTTAACAAAGAAAAAGAGAAACTCAAGTTGCTGCTACACTTTATTTATCTAAAATTAAGCACTTTTAAGATGCACACATTTTCAAAAGTTATTTTATTCATTTTCTATATTTTATTTTTAAATGCAGCCAGAGAGGAACATTCCACATATCCACAGTATTTACTGTATATAGAGGCGAAGTCCCTCCCCTTCCGGTGGAGCTCCATGGGACCTTATTTGGAAAAAATTATGTATTGCCGTCAATGGAGAGGGAAAGATTATCTTTCGATCCCGTTTGAATTGTGCCACGAATTACACATATGATGTTTGTCAATTTAAAAGATAATTTTGCAAGTCAAAAAAATAAAAATGTGTCGTAAAACCGTGAAGTAACACATATGTTTGTGTGAAACGCTCAATGAACTACATCTCTGGTCTCGCAGAACAACACAGGTCACCAAGATGGCCGTCACTACTGTCTTGTCAACAAAACGATTGACTACCCTCACTATCACCACAATGAAACACATCCAGAAGAATGTCATGCAAAGCTGCCTGCCTGCCTTCCTTTGATTCTCTCTGAACTGCCTGGTCTTTTTAATGTTTAATGTCAACCATTTGTGCAGATAGCATGAAGTAGAACAGATCGCCGGTGCTAATGTAGCGTTAGCATTTCTCCCCCGGGCTTAAATTGTGTATTATAGAATGATCACACCGGTGACAGTACTCTTCAAAGGGTTCACGAAATATGACTGCTACTCTTACAGTTTAACATTTTGGGTTACTTAATGTTACTTCATATTAAGGCTAATAAAAATGACAAGGCTGTAATGCTAACTAATGTGCTGGCTACTAGCTAGGTAGCTAACTTGATCCAGCCACTCCTGGTCCTTTCATCAGACGGGAAGCAAAAGAACGAGCAAGACCCATTGCTGGTATGATAACAACCAAGCACTCAGGCATCTTGTTAAAGTTATCTTATCTTAGCCATCTCTTATTTGGTGGAGGAAAACAATTGTGGCATCAGTTATGACATCACTTACGCGACTCTGGGATTTGTAGTCTTTCTAGTTGCATATTTTTCATAGTCTTATATTTCAGCAGTTTTACGACAAACTGTGACTTTTTTACATGGAAATTATTTTTTAAGATTGACAAACATCATAAGTGTAATTCATGGCACAATTCCAACGGGATCGAAAGATACGTTTTCTCTCTCCATTGACTTCAATACATTATTTTTCCGAAATAAGGTCCCATGGACCGGAAGTAGATGGGCGTGACTTCGCCACTCTATATCTGTATAGTTCAATGTTAATTGACTAATATTGATTAAATATTGTTGTTTATGAATTGTTCTTTCTTTATTTGATTGGCAGTCAGTTGTTGATTACATACAGACGTTGATAAAGCTACAGGCTACTTCAATTTATATCACACTAATTCATAAAGCAAGTTAGACATTTTGAAGTTCGGGACCTTTGCATGGGGAGATTTTCTCTAACTGGACCTCGTTGAATTTTAGTTGAATACCCCTGCTCTAGAAGGTTGATGTGCCGAGTTTCTGTCAGAGGCCAGCCACCACTTACAGCTCTCTCTAGGCAGCCCCCCCCCTCCATCCTGTCACGGATGCATCTGTGAACACCGTGATGTAGGAGGTCACCCGCCTCAGTGGAGTTCCCCTCTGCAGATGCTTTGGGGACCCCCGGTATCGGAGGTTGCCCTCCACTGAGGGTGGGGGATGGTCACCAGACGTCGTTTGTGCCTCTTGGGATCCAAACGAACACCGGCAAACCACCTCTGCGGGCGACGCATATGCAGTAACCCCAGTGGTACCACAAGGTGAGCCAACACACTCTCACTCCCTAAGCGTCCAATAGCGACGTTTGGTCAGTGTCCGTGGCGTCCAATTGTGACGCTCCTAGGCTCCTTCAGCGTCATAAAGGGACGCAAATAGCTTTCAACTGATTGCAATGTATTCCCATCTGCGTCGGGATTTGACGCTCATGGAAGCACGGCATTCGTTTATGCCGGCTGCCCTTAAAGGCAATGTGAGCGTCCATTCCCATTGGATAACGGAGAATTGTACACCCGGAAGTAAGTATTCCTCTTACTGTCGATTGATTTTACAGTGATATCTGCACTACTCATCGACTAAAAAACACCAGATTATCCTTGTTAATTACACAACATTGATTGGTTTAAATTGTGTGCAATGCTTTTGTATTTTTCCCCTTCGATTCGGAGAAACAAATATTTTGTCTGAGTAAAGGATGGCAGAAGACACTACACTACCCAGAATCCCCAGCTATCGTTTGGCCTACACCATGTGCTCTGTTTGACAAACCCCGTTTTTTTCACCATTCATTCCGATGGCTGGCGTCTATGTCACATGATCTTCAAATTTCTCCCTGCAGAAAAAGAAAACATGGCCGAAATTCGTTTTATTCTCGGTAGAAAATGCCTATTTTAAAGTTAGTTTGGCCATTAAAATGCGTTTTGATGTCATTTGATGCGAGAAATATGAGTTGTTATTTCAGATTATGTGTGCAGTGGATGTACATGATCTTTAGTTTGCTAGTTATTACGAACATTACTTCAGGAAATCGCGACGTTTTCATTGTTACCAAGGTGGTTGCTAGGGACGCTGCTATCGATATTATTTCTGTTATGTTGTGTAACTGTAATGGTGTTATCTTTATTGCTACCCCCTTCCCCGTCAATGTATAGTGTTGGTCCACAGCCTAAACATATTAGTTTAACAAAATCCGCATCTAAAGATAGCCTACGTTATTTTCCCCTGTGCAATTCCAGTCTCACATCTCACAGCACATCGTCATTAACAAATACCGGAAACAGACCGAAAACACTTTATTCCGAGTGTGCTTGCTTTTCTCTTTGAAAGTCATCACATAACGGCATTGTAATACACGGTTCGGCTGCATTACATATTACATATCTGCCGTAGTTCTGTATTTATAGAGCCCTGATGAGAAGACAAACATGAGGATCTGAAAACGTGACGTGGATCATAAATATATCAGCCATTAAAGGAATGGTATGCTCATGACACTCATTTTTTAAAAATTATCATCCGATAAAACAGACCAGTCTCTGCCAGTCTCTCTTTTTTTTTTTTAATCCGATGACATTATCAGTGATTTTAAACTGATTATATACCGAAATAACATCAACACTGTGGGCGCCGCCATTTCCCGGACGTGACGTAATCCATGCGTTTGGTTTTCGAAGACACGTTGATCTCCATGTTATTTACTGTAGTTTCTCTCTTCAAATATGCCTCACTGTATCGCGAAATATTGCCATAATTCGGATAGGAACAATCCACGGAATGCTCGGTTCCATCTGTTGCCAAAAGGTAAGCATAAGAAGTACATTCGGAGGCAGTGGCTAGCGAAATGTGGCCGGCCCGAACCGAGAGATTTACAGGCTCATGTATGCAGCGAACATTTCACATTTCCGGACGACTACTCTGAGAGTATGATCAAACATAACATGGGATTTAAAGAACAACCATTACTCAATGGAGATGCAGTACCATCGGTCTTTCTGGTGTCATCACCGACCAGGACACCAGTTCGGCCAGTTGAGAAATCGCCCTCTGCAATTGTGAAGCGACGGAGGAGCAGAAGTAGTGCTCGGAGTAAGAATAAGGTATGTTATAGCGCATTTCCATTGCAGCGGCTAGCCCCGTTTTAACGTCCAGGCCAGGACAGTTTTTGGTGGCCTTTCCATATAGCGTAGTACCGGCTAGTGTGTATTTTACCCCAGTTTTTTCCGGCCCCATAAAATCGTGATTCTATGGCCAGGGACAACGAAGCTGAGTATGCTAAACTAGAGAGGGAATCGCTAGCAAGGGTGGTACTACATGCATACATATAGTATCTTATATCATCTTCCCATTATACACACATGCATTTCCAAACATTTGGACTACCTATGTTGCAAATGTATTATCTTTTCAATTTACACACGGCATCTATTGCCCGTCTGTCCGTCCTGGGAGAGGGATCCCTCCTCTGTTGCTCTCCCTGAGGTTTCTCCCATGTTCCCTTTAAACTGTGGGTTTTCTTCGGAAGTTTTTCCTTGTACGATGTGAGGGTCTTAGGACAGAGGGTGTCGTATTGTCATACTGATATGTATGGATGAATTCCCGCATCCAATCTCTTCACATTGGTCAAAACTTGTTCCTCTGCTGACGAGTCCGAACTGAAATACTCCACCATATTTCCGTGTGTTGACAAAGTGAACGCATGGATGACGTCACGACCATCACGTGACTACTGAAAATGGCAAACATGGCGGCGGCCAGACGGAATATACAGGTCTTGATAAAAAAGAGCTATAAAATCATTATTTACCGGGGAATATCGCTGATTTCTTCAGGGTATGGTTTAAACATAACGTTTCACTAAATACTGAAGTTTTGATTAATTATCTAATGAGTGGACCATTCCTTTAAACAACATCTTACATTTCTTTTCACACAATACGTCTCCTTGCAGTATCAACACTAATTCGGCTCACTTTTATATTTGATCCAATTGGTAGATAGGCTGTATTTACACCATAAAGGTGCACAGCTGATATAAAGGGACACCTGGTGGTTAAAGCATGTTATTGAATTTCAATATTTTTATTATTAGATATTAATACGATCCCTATAAAGTATATTCATTACTCGTTATTCTCTACTAATTGTTAATTAAAGACTGTATGTAATGACTATTTTGCACATCCCTTTCAAGATTTCATGATTTTCTAAGGTTTATTGACATATCATATAGGCCTACACAACTGTGGTGTAGTTCTGCACTGAATGAAAAACTGGTTGCAGGTTCCTCAATAGTGCATTACAAGACATCTATCAATATGTGTGCATACCTCCAGCAATGTTAACTATGTTGAAGCACTTATTTTAACTGATATTATACATAATGTATTATACTCTTATATGTATGTAGATATTTCATCTCCGGCCTTGTCAGGTATTGAACAATCAATAAATAAAGAACACAGAATTGTTGAATATAAAACACAGAATTTGTGTGATTATAAAAATGATTGATAGATGATAAATCTATCAATGATAATGATAGATGATAAATGATTTTCAAATCAACACAACTGCATATTTGACTGTTACATATGCTGATGTAACGCAAATGTTCCAACTTGGGATCAATAAAGTATATCTTATCTTAAGCTGATCGATGGCTACTGCCATATTTGCAAAATGTGCCTCTGAACCTTGACAAGTGCATGTTTCAGGCTTATCAATTAATGTAATGTAATGTTATCACAGGGGTCACACACATAAGACCAGCTGTTAAATAAAGCTCTTCTGACCTTAGCTGGCATGTGGGTATATATATTAATACTGCCCATTATGGGCACAAGCAATTTTCACGCGGTGGACCCGTTCAAATCCAGTTTTGGACAGTCTGCCGTGGTTCCATCCCATTTCAAGTGCTGTTCGAGAATCGGTAACCCTCGGAGCACACTCTCCAATCACAGAGCTTGAGGACTATCACGGGGTTTGTCAAACAGAGCACATGGTGTAGTCCAAACGATAGCTGGGGATTCTGGGTAGTGTAGTGTCTTCTGCCATCCTTTACTCCTGGGAATGGACGCTCACATTACCTTTAAGGGCAGCCGACATAAACGAATGCCATGCTTCCATGAGCGTCAAATCCCGACGCAGATGGGAATACATTGCAATCAGTTGAAAGCTATTTGCGTCCCTTTATGACGCTGAAGGAGCCTAGGAGCGTCACAATTGGACGCCACGGACACTGACCAAACGTCGCTATTGGACGCTTGGGGAGTGAGAGTGTGTTGGGTGAGCAGCCGCCATGATATCCAGTCTCTGCATGAAGGTCAAAGCTGTCACCGTTGCCCCCTGTCGCAGTCTGCAAACTGCCTGAAGCCTGTGTGCTCTCTGACAGGGTGGCACGTAGTCTGCCTGCATCGAGCAAAATCCCCAGATACTCCACCTGCTGGTCAGGTATGGGACTGCTCTTCTTCCAATTGACCGCAATCCACTTGGATCAATTGGGCTGTGTTTGCCCCTTCCCTGGAACTGGCCATGACTATGAGGTCGCATTAGAAAACTCATTCCATGGTCGCGAAACGGCTGAAGCGCTGTGGTCACACATTTGCTGAACGTGCGTGGGGATAAGGAGTAGCCAAATGGTAGTCTGTACTCGTAGGCTACCCCCTGGAAGGCAACACGCAAATACTTTCTGTGCTTTGGAGCAATTTTCGACATGAAAGTAAGCGTCCTTCAGGTCAATGGTTGTGAACCAATGCCGTTAGGGCTGCCGTAGTTCCAGTAATTGGTTTACATATGGAATTTTTCGCAGGCTGCGAAGATCCAGAATGGGTCTGAATTCTCCTGTCTCCTGGGAACCAGGAAGTACATTGAGTAAAGCCCCTTTTCTCTGTCCTGAGAGTGCACAACAGACACAGCCTGTTTTTGCAACAGGGCCTGAATCTCTGTTGAAAGGAAACCTATCTCCTCCTGGGATGATAGATTTGCCTGAATGAAGGAGGAATGCTGCAAAACTGGAGTGAGTACCCCAGTTTCAGTGTCCTGTCCATCCATTATGTGAGTACACAGCTGAGCTTCCATTCCCCATAACACTGTGTTAGGGGATCTGCAAGCAACTGTGGAGCCGCAGCTAAGAAGCTATAGCACTTTCTGGTGGCCCACTCCGCCGCCAAACCTTCCATAAAAGGAAGATTGGCCCATGGGGGGCTGACACAGAAAGGGCCGATTTTCTACTGAGGTCCTTGAACGTGCTGCAGACGGTGACATTTTAAATGAAAATATCAGTGTAGCTGTGATGTTCAATATGTTTGAGGATTATAAATTGAACACATAGCAAATGAAAATTGATTAAAAAGGTTAACAAGCTTAGTATTATGTCAGTTCTACTTTAAATCAATAGCAACAGGAGAGTTACTATAAGCAGGTGATACGTAGTGTGTCCGGCCATTACAGATGCTGCATTCAGTTTCACATGCAGAGTCTTCCCTTGCCTGTGACCACACTTTTAATCCTCCCACACCAACGAAAATGACACCCCCTCAGACTTCTGACCTTTCATACACCCTGGACGTAGAAGTCCGTTGTCTGCCTCAAAACCAACAGTAGGCTCACCAGCACATCAGCACTAGATAATACTGTACAAATGTTGGATTAACTGTTGTTCTTCCAGAAAAAGTTCCACTATGTAATCTGTGTTCATGGCTATTCATTTTAATCGGTCAGTCAGAACGCAACATTGAGGGTTTAGCTCTGCTGAATACAGAACTCGGTCAGGCTGCTTGGATCACAGGATTCAGGATATTTTTCCCTGACAGTAAATACAACGTACACACTGTCACTGATGCTCAATGAGTTCACTGCACAAACTGACCCTAAAAAACACAGCCATATTGTTCATTAGAGCATGAAGGAGCCTCAGATTTTTTCTAAGCAGAACAATCCTCTCCTAATAGCACAGTCCTCAGAGTTTCCATCAGCATTTACGTATGTATCAATACCTGGGGATGACTCTGTTCCTGCTCCATGGATATCCTGACTGAAACCATACCTGTAGTGGAATCTTAAAAAAAGTAATTTGGTGTCTTTGAACTGGGGGATCATGAATTAAACATGGGAAGAAGTGCTTTGCTCAGTTGCACTCATCCTTCATCTCGCTCGGCTGACTTCCTGGCTGCTGACGCCTCCCTGCTCCTCTCAGCCACAGCTCATTCTGTGGCCAAGCTCTCTGTCCTCTTTTTGTTGTGGTAAACTGTTAACCAGTGGTTTGTTTGGAATATATATTAAAACATTAGTTTGACAGCTTGAGCCAGTGCAACTCCGCAGTTTGTGCATGCATGTACTAACATACATGAGTCTGGTGTGTTTGCGGATGCATGTCTACGCTATGCTTATGAATGTGTCAGTTTGAGAGTTTTATGTGGCGGGGCTCAATGTCTCCCTCCCACATAATTGGCTGTTTTCCACTCCACCTGCTGCAGCTTGCTGCTAATGGAGCCTCCAGATGTGCAGGATGACGGTGTCTGAATGTGTTATTTTCCACAGGCAGGCACAGTGCAGCACTTATGTAATTCAGCCTGACTATATATTACACCACCTGCCGGCAGTTGTTGGGTAAATTAAATCCCCAATGAGCTGTATTTTAAGAACTCATATGCTTTCAGCAGGTAAAGGGAGCTAAAAATGAAGGATGCACTCATTCTCTAGAGTGGTGTAACAGACATCATTGGTTCTGATATCAGAGCTAGTTGAGTCAGGATGTATAGGAAGTGCGCCAAAAGGCGGTACTACAACCTCTGTGTCAGTCTGTGACGTCACTGGGCCCTCAAATACATTTTCCCATTGACTTACACACGAAGCGTGGTTTTATTAAGTACGTGCGTGCGTGCCACGAGCGCAGAGAGAGAGAGAGAGAGAGAGAGAGAGAGAGAGAGAGAGAGAGAGAGAGAGAGAGAGAGAGAGAGAGAGAGAGAGAGAGAGAGAGAGAGCCGGTGATTGTTGTTGTTAGCATCTGGTGCAGCTGCGCTAACGGATATAAGGAGCTGTTTCCACAACAAGGTGAAGGGAAAGTCCTCTCCTGTCAGACTGAGAGACTCAGGTGAGCTAAAGGACTCTCTGAGTGTTTCAGTGTTGTAGTCAAGTCACCAATTCACGAGTCCAAGTCACCCTCGAGTCACCACTCTTCGAGTCCGAGTCCAAGTCCGAGTCACCAAGGGAGAGTCGTAGTCGAGTCCGAGTCCAAGTCCGAGTCACCCAAGGAGTGTCCAAGTCGAGTCCGAGTCCGAGTCATCATTACCTGTGTTCGAGTCCGAGTCCAATTCCGAGTCACTTAAGAAGAGTCCAAGTCAAGTCCGAGTCACAAGTCTTCATGTATTAATCTTCGTGGATATATGTTTTGAAATGTAGCTGCTCCTCTACATTGCTGTTATCCTGTCTATTGAACTGCTGTGAAGCGACTTTGGCTACAATTCTTGTAATAGGTGCTATACAAATATAAAGCTTATTTCTAATATTCATATTATTATTATATATAAATAAACTATATTTAAAATGAGTTACCTTTTAGAGAAGTGATTATATTTGTATGCCAATATTTTCCTATGGTAAAGTTTTCGTTTTGCACTTTTATTTTGATAGTAATAAGATTGGGACTCTTATTTTGAAGGAACTTTTACGGGTTAAATCAGTTTACTGATAAAGATTTAGCCCCAGAAAGCACATGGCTACTTAGCATGCAAAATGATGTCATTATGCATGTTAAGTAGCCATGTGCTTTCGTTATCGGCTGAATCTTTATTTATTGATTAGATCACGTTACTCTGATGATAGTGTTCAAGACAGCCTATATGTCTGAACTCGACCCTTAGAGTAATGTGTTACGGAGCCTTCTCTTCTATATTGTTTCCACATAACGAGCATTTTGCTTCCAATGTGGAAGCAGAATGTGTGAAAGCATACAGCACGATGCGGGGTGTGTCTGTAGACATCTCTAGACTGGAACAGCGGGGCCCAGTACGTGAACTCGCCATACAGGATAGAGGACATCAGACTCCAGAGAAAATGTGCTCGAGTCCGAGTCCAAGTCGGAGCGTCAATGTACGAGTCGAGTCCGAGTCATCGTGGGGGGGGGAATTCACGAGTCCGAGTCCAAGTCATCCTGTGCGAGAATTCACGAGTCCAAGTCCGAGTCGCGTCAATCAGTGCGCGAGTCCGAGTCGAGTCACGAGTCCCGAAAATCGGCACTCAAGTCCGACTCGAGTCCGAGTCCAGGACTCGAGTACTCCATCTCTGGAGTGTTTAGATAGTTCACTTTAGTCACGATTTATGTAAACATTTATTTCCGAGGCACATCTTCATATGATCATTAAGCTATAAAAAAATAAGAGAATAAATGAAAAACATTTATGAAATACTATATGACAGTAAAACAAGAATACAGTTTAAAAGGGGAGTGATTAGTAAAATATCCACAAAGAAAAAGTAAATCTGTTTACAGTTCTGTTTCATATGGGTGTTGAGATGTATCCATAGATCTCTTCATTTTGCTCTCAAAGTGCATCAGATTGATGCTTTTAACTTCAATATTTAAAAAAAATCTTCCCGGGGGAGCAGGCCCCCGGACCCCCCTAGAAGATGTTAGGTCCACCCCCCACTTATAAAAAAATTGCACTATACCCCTGCTTACACATATATGCCGTGAGCTGATTATCGAGCCTTCATTGTAACAGTCGCGGGTATACTGTGTGCGTATGGGGAGTGTTAGAACATTCCACTGTAGCATACATTAATGGCAAACCCTAAATGTTTGAGCACCCTCTATGAAACATCAAGCTACCACACAGCACCCCCAAAAGAAAGTCTCTGGCCACTGGTACGCACATTTTTTACGCGAAGCAGCTGTTGTGCAAATCGTTGTGGGCCGAGATGTTGGATCCCTCCTCTGCTGGGATGGATATTAGCTGAGGGATGACTGGAGCTCTAAGATGTTCAGGTGGAAGGAAAAGTAGAAATGTTTTTTTGTAGGATTGCAATTCAATGACATGGAGAGATGTTTCCTCTATCCTTTGTGTTGAGGCTTGTTCCATCATGGTTCATGCGGATTGGATTAGCAGCACTGGTTATTACTTAAAGGGGACCTATCATGCAAAATGCACTTTTGTACGTCTTTTATACATGAATATGTGTCCCCGGTGTTCCAGGGAACTTACCAAGTGTCAGAAAACACAACCCTCTCTATTTTCCTCCATACCCAAATCTCTAAAGAAGGGACTGCAACGGATCTGATACAGACTGATCCAGATTTGAACACTGTCCTGACGTCAAGACGGTGGTGCTACGGCTATTGGTCAATTCTCCACCTATCAGGGGAATGAGAGGTTGGGCCACGGCCGACCATTGCCGCTCGAAAGCGCTGGAGACGCTGTAGTACATATGCCAGGCCTGTAAGTGGTGCTGTAGTCTGCCACAAAAGCAGCGAAGAAGACTTCCCTTGCATGGTTGCCATGGTTGCCATTCTGTTTATTCTCCGCTGTGGCTCTTTTTCTCCCTCCCCGAGGCAAGCGTTTGCGCCTCCTGCTTTAAAACAAATGAATAATGACTCTATATAATCACATGTAAGGGATAATGTGCAGCGACGCGGTCATTATGGGGAAAAGAGCACCGACAGGCTGATCATGAGGGATCTAGATCTGGATGAAGGGTGTTATTACATGGCCACATTCTCCACATTCTCAACAAAGTAACGACATAACTCCCAATATTAATTGAAATGCTTTTATGGATTTAGAAAATGATTTTATTGATTTAAAAAATAGTTATATTGATTTAAATTGACATGCATCCGCTAACAAAAATAGTCCGTTGTTACTGTTTGAACTAACGTAGCAGTGGCAGGAACTGCTTCGATAGTGTTTTTGAGGAGCTTTTTGATTACAGATTTGAAAACATCGTTGCTTGCTTTAACAGTAGCACAATTCATTATGTCAAACCTTGGAAAGTATCTAGATATCCCTGCCCTAATGCCACAGTAACTGCCAACTCCCCTCTCCTGCAGGGGGGCATGGTCAGTTGCAGCTCACAGAATCAGCCCCCTGCAAAAACAGGGCTGGAAAGAGCAAATAGAGCGAAATGAGGCATGTCTAAAATACAGGATCTGTTAGGTATTTTGAAAAAATATATATATTTATATACTTTATACAGGTATGCCCCTACAATATATGTTTCAAATATAGCATGATAGGTCCACTTTAAATCAGGGATGGGCAACTTGGATGGTGGTGGGGTCCACATAATGTATGTGCCACCAGGGGGCCGCAGATTCACTTGTAACGCACACACACACACACACACACACACACACACACACACACACACACACACACACACACACACACACACACACACACACACACACACACACACACACACACACACACACACACACACACACACACACACACACACACACACACACACACACACACACAAGTTCCATGTATTGTATGTAATTATTAACAAACATACTAAGTCTGACATCTTCATTGACATTTTTCAATCTTTATGGGAACATCCTCTAATAAGCTCACTAAACAAATATCAGTTCACATAAATGTTATTTAATTTTTACAAGTGGCATGTTTGTATTGAACAGGTTATTTAACAGTGGAATAAAACTATTTAAAACTATTGGAAAGCACGGAAAATGTGTGTGCATTAAGATGACATGAACATGAAGTCATGAACACTAACCCAGACATTAGTTGTCTAACTTGAACCTAAGACACTTGTAGTCTGTCTCTGCATTCCCCTTATTCCACAATAAGGGGAATGTCCACACAGACACCTGTCAACTCGCACTCTGCTGTTCCTCAGCACATGTTGAGAGGAAACTGCATTTTCAAAAAACCACCCGTACGAACAAATGCCAAACTTCATTGCATCTCATCAAAAGGTGTTAGTCTGTGGAATAACTGTAACGATGCACTGAAATATTGTACAAGTCTATCTAAAATGAAAGTATTATTTAGGAGTCTAATCATTAATGGTTATGAACAGGACCTGTAAAATCTCATTTGTTGTTATTTCTTGTAATTGTAAAAAGTAATTTCTTTCTGATTGTTTTGTAAAAAAAAAAAAGAAAAGATTAACAAGACAAACATGTCGCTGATGACGATGACCTAATGTTTTATAAGAAAAATATATGTTAGAGGGGGTAGGACCAGAAAAGTTTTTTAAGCTTCTTCTTGCCCCTGTTGAACATGAACAGAGACTATCTGAAAATTATTATTATTGTTTTGTTTTTTGTTTTTTTTTGGTACTTTGTTATAATTATTAATCTGAGTGAAAAGGAAAAAAAAAAAAAAGAAAGGAGAATATATATATATTATTGTTATATATTTGTTTTGTTTCTGACATGTTCAATAAATTGACTAACTAACAAAAAAAAGCACCACTCCCCCTCCTGCTGAAATTATGAATGAAAAGCGTATATTAATAACACGGCAGGGTCCGTGACAGTTTGTTTTCATTTGATTTCAAATAAACAAATTCTTGGTTTTTAGAATATTAAACTGGGGGCCGCAATTTGCCCATCCCTGACTTAAATGATACTTCTACTGATGGCTATTACTAGCCATAGGTAGAAATATGCTTTCTAAAAACATATTCAAGCTTATAAGAGTTATTTTACTGTTTACATTTGTTAAAATTGAGGTTTAAATTAATGTTCAGAATAATATATAGTAATAATCATATAGAGAAAGGGTGATGGTTTGTGGAGTTACTTGGATCACCAGTTTTAGATATAGGTATATACTTATAACTAATAACTTATACCTTGTCAAAGCTCTTTGACTGGCTCTTTATATTCGGATTTAGTCTTGGACTTTGTTAGAATTGCCTTTCATGATATGGTTCATCCTCGTAAGAGTCCATACATAATTGAACAAAGGTCTTGAAGTTAATTTCCTGTTGCTCAATCCATTCTCTGTTAAATGATGTGCTGATAAATCAGCTCTTGAATTATAGACAGAAAATAAGAGTCCTCCTTCTGGTTTGCTTATCTGGCCCCATTGTGGACAACACCTCCCCCCCAGCAGCCGTCCACATCTTTACACAGTCCACAGTCCATCTGATCAGTTAAGGAGTTTAGTAGCAGACCTGCTGCTGACTTGATGGATGTGTGTGAGAATCTGAGTAACCTATGCATGTCAGGCAGTGCAGGACACAACAGCTGTCAGAAACATGTGGACAAGAATATCCATTGGTTTAATACAATAATTTGAGTTTATTGACAGCCCCCTTTTGAATCATATAAACAATAGCTTTGTTATTTCACATCCAGAGAGGATGTGAAAACGGTTATAAATGTTCATTATTATGCATTAGCTTTCTTAGTGTGCTTTCTTACAATGCAGACGCTTTTCAGCTTGCTCTTGCCTCTGCTTACTTTTTTATGCTGATTTTCCTATTTTTCTTTTCTGAAAACTTCCAGCAGCGGCTCCTGGACATTCATTTATCACTGGGACAGTCATTCTTCGTAAATAGACGGAGGGTTTCAGCCATATTTCAATATTTTTACGACGACCTCAGTCTTAAAGCCCGGACACACCAAGCCGATTTTGGTCGTCGATGGGTGTCAGGCCGACGATGAGCGTCGACACGCCCTACTCAGATTGGTGTTTCCCGCACCGTCGTGTCTTTTCAGCCGTGCCGACACCTTTTCAGCCGAAAACCCACCGATTCAACATGTCGAATCGATGGGCTGAAGGCTGTGGCAAAATAAATCACTCTGATTGGCTGTTCAGCTAGCGAATCAGTGCATGAGAAGCAAAACGGAAGTGAGGGACCCAAATAAACTATTAGGAAGGCAAATCTGAGATTTCATTTAACTCCAGCTCTCGACACAGGTTCGGGTAAGCCCCATGAGCTTCTCGCTGTAGAGTGAAAATGGAACGCACACACTATTTGTTGTTTGTTTATATCAGGGGTAGCCAACACGGTGCTCGCGGGCACTTAGTCGCCCGCAGGGGCAACGTGAGTCGCCCGCCGGGCATGTTCTAAAAATAGCTCGCCAAGCAAATCCAAAATGTATAAAATACACAAAATAAAAAAGGAAATGTAATTAAAAGAATCTACCCTATGCATAAACGAAAGCTAAATCATAGCGAACTCTATCTACTTACTACAACTCTATATCTATCTAACACCCCTCCCCCCACAATGAATATCGACCAATCACGTTCTTGCTTGATTTGCGGGACCAGCGTTGCAGTCGGGAAGAAAACCTCCCCGCTGATTTTCCTTCTGGCAGAATCTACACTACACATCATTGAACAGCCTATCATGCCAGCCTATACAACACACGAGGGGCAGAGTTTTACTCTGTGTGTTGTAACTTATATATTTATTGCACTTGACGCACACACACGCATGGCGTAATTTCCACTGGGGACATGTCCCCCGCACTTTTCGAAATCACCTTTGTGTCCCCACTTTACAAATATGTTTATTATTATTTTTTAACGCAAGCTGTCATCGCCACGGAGGAGCACACAGCCTTTGTGAGCGAGCGAGACAGAGACAGAGAGAGAGAGTGAGCGAGCTAGGGAGGGAGGGAGGGAGAGAGAGAGACAGAGAGACGAGAGAGAGACGGAGAGAAAGACGGAGAGAAAGAGAGCTAGGGAGAGCACACCTTTATCTATTTAATATAGATAAAGTAAGAAATAATTCCAATGTGTACTATAGGACAGTAAAAAAAAAACAGTTTAAAAGGGGAGTGGTTAGTAAAATATGCATAAAGAAAAAGAAAGAATGCTAATAGGTAACATAAGATAAGAATAAACAAGTTTAAATGATTTGTTATTGGTTGTGATCATATTCTAAAGATGTTTGGATTATTGAAAATACAGCTCCCTTTCATCTGAGTGTTGAGAGCTGTATCCATCAATTCATGTTGTGCTCAAAGTGCACCAGATTGATGCATTTCACTTCAACATTTAAAAAAAAATCTTCCATGCATGCTCATGAGGCGGTGAGGACCCCCCTAGAGGAGGTGAGATCCACCCCCAAATAAAGCAGGTTAAATTAATTAAATTGCAAACATTTTCTTTTAGTAAACACTGCAAACGGGTCCCACAGACCCAAACAGCACACAAAGGTTAAAGGTCAGCATATAATAATGTTAAAATGTGCTAAATATATACACTGCAAAAAACAAAAAAAAGAGGAGCAAAAGTAGCCCTCGACTTGTTTTATTTTTTGAAAGTAGCCCTCACCCTAAAAAAGGTTGGTGACCCCTGGTTTATATCATGCAGTCTGTTCTTCTTCTCTCGGTTATCACGCAGTCTCTATTCCGGTTGTTGACTCTTTTGAATGATGAATACACACTACCGCCGCCTGCTGGTAAGGAGAGTTATTGCCACTCACGCATGCGCAGTTCGTAAGTGCTTCTTGGCCATCGGCTGAAGTCTTTGCGGTGTGTTCCAGTGCGACACATGGCCAAGACGCAGGAGACGTGAGGCGACACAACAGTCGGGGGTCCGTCTGTGTCAGTTATTTGGTGTCAGCTTGGTGTGTCCAGGCCTTTACAGTAGCGTGGCCTAGCAACAGCTAAAGCCTGGTACTGCATTCTATTTAGCTTAAGCTAAAGCATCACAGCAGCAAAAATGCCTCCGTTCTCTACAGATGACTTCCAAACTTCTACAGATGATGGCCGTGTTGGAAATGAAAATGAAAGAGTTGGAAGTTAATGTGGAAGTGAATGGACTATGTGGGAACTCACAGCTAGTTAGCAGCTACAAGGATTCAAAGAAACAGGAGGGCTGTGTACCGGGTAATACATCTACAAGTGGTAGTCCTCCCTGGAACTCTCTGGGTGCAAAGCCTAACGGAGCGTCCACACTACAGCTCCAAAAATAGCTTGGAGCTGGGCGTGTCTGGAGCTTGGGGATTTTATTCAAGCAACACGACCAACAACCAATCACATGAATCTCCCGCCCCCGACATACAAAGCAAAAACCCCCGGGGATTTTATGCGAGCAATATATATATAAACTCCCCAAACAGGCGAAAACCTACCAGTTTCCCCCACTGTCTCTGCCACCTCCCTCCATGCCTGGTTCCTCCGGTTTGTATCCCGGTAGGTGAAGAGGGTCTGGTCATACAAAACCGGGTGATTTGCTACGGCGATAGTTAGTTTCTCCTCCGACTTTTTTTGAAATATAGAAATGAACAGCGGGATATCTCTCCCAGCTTAGACGCGGTTTGATTGGCTACAGTTTCAGCTGTCAGATTTTCTCAGGCGACAGAAGTTGAACATTGTTCAACTTCTGTCGCCTGAGACGCCTGAGACGCCTCGCTCTGCTACCCACAATTCAGTTCGGCGAAAAAGCGCGGCTACGTGACGTCACCCCATTGAAAGTGAATGGGCAGATTGGAGCAGATTGGAGCTTTCGACGCTGTCGACGCTGTAGTGTAGACGGTAGGGGTGTAACGGTACACGTACCCGTACCGAAATTATTCGGTACGGGCCCTTCGGTTCGGTACACGTGTGTACCGAAGTGTACCGAACGAATATAACGTTAAACGTAAAAAAATTGAGAACGTGAACAACTTCTTGGAAGTAATCTCAGGTGCTGCGTCGCAGCATTCAGAGTAATTTGCTCCCATTGGGCTCATCGCGTCATAGAGCGAGCAAGTCATTTCATTGGATGAGAGGGCATGCTATGAGAGCTGGTCAGAGGGATGCGTTCAAATTTAGTCAGTAATTTGAGGAACTGTCGAAAATTAATGGCGAACGCAGTTAAAGTTGAGCTCGAAAATCCTCCAGCATCATTGAAGTCTCCGGTTTGGGAACATTTTGGTTTCGCAGTTACATACAAGGATTACGGACAAAGACAGGTGGACCAAACCAAAGCTGTTTGTCGGCATTGTTCAACTAAAATTGGTTACGCGGCTGGAAATACATCAAACTTGCACACTCATATGAAAAGGCATGAATGTGAATATCACCGGTACCAAAAGAACTTAGTTCATCCGCATAACAATGAACGTTTACAGAATGATTCCTTCTAATATTGCCTAACGTAATTATATATAATGTGAACAAAATAGGTCCGAGCACTGAGCCCTGTTGCACTCCATGGCTAACTTTGGTTTGCGTGGAAGATTCATCGTTAACACGTACACACTGAGAGCGTTCAGATAGATAGGACCTAAACCAGCCTAAAGCAGTTCCCTGTATGCCAACTAAGTGCTCTAGTCTTTGCAATAGGATATCATGGTCGATAGTATCAAATTCAGCACTAAGATCGAGCAAGACAGTCCCTTGTCTGAGGCTATTAGAATGTCATTTGTGACTTTAACCAGAGCTTTCTCTGTGCTATGATGTGTTCTAAAGCCAGACTGAAAATCTTCAAATAAATCATTGTTTTTTAAGTAATCACACAGCTGTTTTGCGACCGCTTACTCAATAATTTTTGAGAGGAACGGAAGATTAGAAATAGGTCTATAGTTGGCTAAAACCTCTGGATCGAGGTTGTGCTTTTTAAGAAGCGGTTTTATCACTGCTACTTTGAATGATTGTGGAACATAGCCTGATAATAAAGACATATTCATAATATTTAATAAAGAAGTGCTAATTAATGGAAAAACTTCCTTCAACAGCTTAGTTGGAATTGGGTCTAACATGCACGTTGATGGTTTAGAAGAGAGAATCATTGAATTTAATTGTTCAAGGTTAATGGCTGAAAATTTACTATCTAGTGTAATATTAGAACTTACGTTTCCGGGAGCTGTGAGTAACAATTTTATCGTTAAAAAAGAGCATAAAATCATTACTACTGAGTGCTATGGGAATAGAAGGCTCAATCGAGCTGTGGCTCTCCGTCAGCCTGGCTACAGTGCTGAAAAGAAATCTTGCATTATTCTTATTCTCATCTATCAATGAAGAGTAGTAGGCTGCTCTCGCTTTACGCAGTGCTTTCTTATATTCATTGAGAGTAATATGCCAAATTAAACGAGATTCTTCAAGTTTAGTGGAACGCCATATCCTTTCAAGTTGTCTTGACTTTTGCTTTATTTTGCGGGTTTCGGCATTATGCCATGGAGCTAATCTATGTTGTCTTATTTTCTTCTTTTTCAAATGAGCAACAGAGTCTAATTTTATTCGCAGCGCATCTGTAGCACTATCAACAACATGATCAATTTGGGGTGGTGTACATTTTGTATAAGTTTCCTCCCTTACATGCAGACATGCTATCGAGTTAAGTATTGGTGGAATCTCTTCCTTAAATGTGGCTGTAGCACTAACAGATAGGTTTCTGCTGCAGGAGCTTTTGACTAATGCTTTGTAGTCTAGTAATAGTACTTCAAAAGTTACTAAGAAATGGTCGGATAAAGCAGGATTATGCGGTTCGACTAATAGTTGCTCAATTTCAATACCATAAGCCAGAACAAGGTCGAGAGTGTGATTATAGCAGTGGGTTGGTTTATTTACACTCTGACAGAAACCAACATAATCTAATATAGAGTTAAATGCAACAGTAAGGCTATTTTTATCATCGCCAACATGAATATTAAAGTCACCTACGATAATTACTTTATCTGTTTTAAGTACCAAAGTTGATAAAAACTCAGAGAATTCTGATAAGAATTCTGAATAAGGACCTGGTGCACGGTACACTGTAACAAATAAGATTGGCTGCAAAGTTTTCCAGGTCGGATGCGTAAGACTAAAAACGAGGCTTTCAAAGGAGGTATAATTTAATTTTGGTTTAGTATTGATAAGTAAACTTGAGTCAAAGATTGCTGCAACTCCACCTCCTCGGCCCGTGCCTCGGGCAATATGAGTATTGATATGGCTGGGTGGAGTGGCCTCATTTATGCTGACATATTCTTCATGTCTCAACCAAGTTTCAGTGAGACAGCATATATCAATATTATAATCTGATATTCAATCATTTACCAATATTGCTTTAGATGCTAGGGATCTTATGTTTAAGAGACCACATTTAATATTCCTGTTTTGTTGCACTGTAGTAGTTGTTACATTTACTTTTATTAGGTTATTATGTATGACACCTCTATTAGGTTTTACCTTAAATTGTCCTTGGGCAGACACACACACCGTTAATATTGGGTATTTTATTGGGTTCGGGATTCCTATGGATGACTGCCTCGGAGAGAGCGCAGAGAAGCGTGTAAGACTGCGACTCCGCCTCCTGGTCTCAACTCCACTTTGTCATTGATTAAGTCCACAAAGCCCTGAAATGTTTGCCCAAATGAGATTTGCACCTTCCAAAGTAGGATGAATGCCGTCCCTCTTAAGACCAGGTTTTTTCCCAGAAGGCTGTCCAATTATTTACGAAGCCCACATTGTTTGCTGGGCACCACCAAGACAACCAGCGCTGAAATGATGACATGCGGCTATACATGTCATCATTGATCAGATTGGGGAGGGGACCAGAGAAGATTACGGTGTCCGACATTGTTTTAGCATAACTACACACCGACTCCACATTAAGTTTGGTGCATTCTGATTGGCGTAAACGAACATCATTACCACCGACGTGAATAACAATCCTACTGTATTTACGTTTATTTTTAGCCAGCAGTTTAAGATGCGCCTCAACATCGCCCGCTCTGGCCCCCGGAATGCATGTGACTGTGGAGGCTTCGGTCTCTAAATTCACGTGTCTCATAATAGAGCTACCAATAACCAGAGTTGGCTTCTCAGCGGGTGTCTCGCTGAGTGGGGAATATCTGTTAGATACGTGAACGGGTTGGTGGGGACCTGCGGGTTTCGCGTTATGCCCCTTCTGAACAGTCACCCAGTCTCCCTGCTGCTCGGGAGTTGCCGGGGGACGACTAAGAGGAGCTACCTTTTGCCGGTCCGCACCGGCTAACATGGGCTTTACTTTAGCTGAGTTACTTTCTAAGATGCGGAGCCGGGCTTCTATGGCTATGATTCCCGCCTCCAACCTAACAACTATACTACATTTAACACATGTATCGGTACCAGTAAAGGAGGTAGGGAAGTAACCAAACATGAGACAGTTAGAGCAGGAAATAACACCCGAGGGTGGGGAAAGAGCCATGGCTAGTTATCAAGCTAAAGTAGCTACCGTTAGCAAACCCGAAAAGAGTGTAGGCAACTGTGGAGTTACAGTCGCTAAGAGAAGGAGAGTTGTGAGTGCTTAAGCTGTAGTAACGTGTGATTACAAAGTCAGGCAGTTGCCGTGATCAAGAGTTTTAAAACGATCGATTAAGTTAAGATAATAAGCTATCAGCAACAGAACAGGCACACGGGATACCCGGAGATGACAACAACAACAACCGGAAGTTACAACATGCTTACCGCAATAGTGGTCCGTGTAGAAACAGCCTGGTAACTTCCAAAAAAAAATGTGTTCCAGTCAGGCTTTCGGCCAAACCACAGCACAGAACTTCAGTGTTAGTATTATTAGATCTCAGCAGAGGTGTGGACTCGAGTCACATGACTTGGACTCGAGTCAGAATCGAGTCACCAATTTGATGACTTGAGACTCGACTTGACAAAATCACAAAACACTTGCGACTCGACTTGGACTTGAACACCAATGACTCGGGACTTGACTTGGACTCGAGCCTTCTGACTTGAGGGGACTTGATCATTTAATTCAGAGGTCTCCAACACGCCGATCGCGAGCTGCCGCTAGAAGAAAAGACTTCCGTCTGGGAGAGCAGAATCTTCAGCCGCTTCTACTCTTGCTGAGAATCCTTGCAGGCAGGGGCGGGACTTTATTTAGCTGGTCCACCAAGCGGCCAATCATATGCGAGGACACACTAGGATCATACCATTATGTGAAAGAAGGGTGGGGGGCACAGAAGGTGTAGTGGTACAGGCCAGCTGCACAGAGCGACGGGGAGACGGATTGGAAAAAGTCAAGAAATTAGCGAAAACCGAAAAAATAAGCAGCATCTGGCTGCATTTCAATGATATTGGAGAAAGCAAAGCTGAGTGCAGGATTTGTAAAATGAAAATAACCTTTTTTGGTTACCTTTATTTTGGTAACCACTCAGGATTTACTGTCAGAGGTGGGAGAAGTTCAGATCTTGTACTTGAGTACAAAAGCACCAGAGTGTAGGAATACTCGGTTACAATAAAAAGTCCTGCATTCAAAATGCTACAAGTAAAAGTAGAAAAGTAATAGCATCAAAATATAGTTAAAGTACCACCTGCAGAGGGATCTAGATTCAGGTGTTCTTTTCCTGGCTGCACATTATCCCTTGCATAAAGATAGATAGTGGGTCCCTTATAATATGTTGTACACAGTGGAAATAAACATTCTGGTCACCTCAACATCAGGGATCGTATACATTAAACTCCTTCTGAATCAAACCGTCACGGTAGCCTTAACTTACTGATCCCTCTTAAAATAGAAACACGTTACTTTACCAGCAGAGAGAAAATGGATTATTAAATTATTAATGTGACTAATAAAGAGCAGTTTGATTATTAAGTATTATTCTGTTGATCGATGTCATTACATTTGGTGAAAAACACATAATGACTTGTTTATGACTCGTTTTGTCAAAGTTTAGGACTTGGACTTGACTTGAACTTGCCCAACCTGACTTGAGACTCGACTTGGACTTGAGCGCAAAGACTTGAGACTTGACTCAGACTTGAGCGCAAAGACTTGAGACTTGACTCGGACTTGAAAAACAATGACTTCTCTGGATCTTAGTGCTGCGTTTGATAGATTGATTGATTGAAAAGTTTATTAACAGCTTGTATATTGGGTACAGTACAGTACAGCTCAAAAAATACAATTGTTAAGGGGATGCAGACCAGAGAAAGACTTTCGTCTTGTTTACATCAGGGTCCCCCATTTCCAATTCATCATATCATTTAAGACATATAAGACATATTTGACATACAGATGGCTTATTTACAATTTACATACAGGTGGTTTTTTACATACAGATTGCTTATTTACAATTTTCATTTTAGATTTCGTTCTAATACATCCTAACCGGACATTTAAGACATACCAAGTCTACAGATATACAGTTAGTAACATAGTCTAAAATGCGAGTATATACATAGATGGGGGGGGGAAGCTGTCCATTGTACGACCGGTTGAGATTTGTACCATTACCGGGGCAAGTTTTGCAATGCTCTCCCCCGAAGGTGCTCTTTAAGAGAGGTTTTGAAGGTAAGCATAGTTTTACTTTCCTTTACAGTTGTGGGAAGAGCATTCCACCTTGATGTGGCATAATTTCAAAACGTGTATTCCCCCTTTTTTGCGCCAAATCTGGGTTTCACATGATTTGTGGAGCTCCCTCTGGTGTTATGATCATGGTATTCCTTGACCTTTGGGAAGAACTTTGACATGTACATGGGTACCATAGAGATGTAGTGGATCTTGTAGACCAGGCCCATTGCAAGTAGCTGTTGTTTGTTTACCAGAGAGGAGATCCGGTATAGAAATCTAGTTCTTTGATTGACTTTTTTTATTACATTGGATGCCATTTTGTCACAGGAGAGGTTTGCCTCAAGAATAGATGCTAGGTATGTAATTTCCTTCTTACTTGTGACAATAATGTCACCCACTGCAACTGAGAAGTCGTCGGTTTGACACTGTTGACCACAACATATTACTAGACAGACTGGAAAACTGGGTGGGACTTTCGGCAACAGTTCTAAATTGGTTTGAATCCTACTTAAAGGACAGAAAAAACGTTGTTTCTATAGGTAAATACACATCTGAGTTGATAAATATGACATGTGGGGTACCTCAAGGCTCCATCCTGGGGCCTCTTCTCTTTAACATCTACATCCTACCACTGGCTCAGATAATGAACAATAACAAAATAAGTTACCATAGCTATGCGGATGACACACACATTTACATAACCATTTCACCAGGAGACTATGCTCCAATTCAGACACTGAGTAAGTGCATTGAACAAATCAATGACTGGATGTGTCAGAACTTTTTCCAATTAAACAAAGATAAAACTGAGGTAATGGTTTTTGGAGCCAAGGCAGAACATATCAAAGTTAGCGCTGAGCTTCAGTCTGCAATGTTCAAAACAACAGATAAAGCCAGAAATGTAGCTGTAGTCATGGAAGTCAGCATACTATCACCTTAACAATATATCGAGGATTAAAAAGACTAATGTCACAGCAGGATTTAGAAAAACGTGTCCATGCTTTTATCTTCAGTAGACTCGACTACTGTAATGGTGTCTTTACAGGTCTCACTAAAAAATCTATTAGAAAGCTGCAGCTAATTCAGAACACTGCTGCTCAAGTCCTCAATAACACTAAGAAAGTAGATCACATCACTCCTGTTCTGAAGTCTTTACACTGGCTTCTTGTGTGTCAAAGAATACATTTCAAAATACTGCTGCTGGTTTATAAAGCATTGAATGGTTTAGCCCGAAAATACATTTCTGACCTACTGCTAAATGATTAACCATCCATCAGCTTTCTGTCCCCAGAGTCAGAACTGAACATGGAGAAGTTCAGTTATTATGCTCCAAATATCTGGAACAAACTACCAGGAACCTGCAGGTCCACTGCAACTCTGACTACTTTTGAATCCAGGCTGAAGACTTTTCTTTTTGCCGCTGCTTTTAATTGAACTATTCATATCTTAAACTGCACTGTAACTTTTCCATACATTTTTTTCTTTTAATGTTTCTTTTATTATTTTTGCTTTTTAATTACTGTTTTTAAATGCCATTTTCTTAATGTTTTTCATTTTTTTAAAGCACTTTGAATTGCCTTGTGTTGAAAGGTGCTATATAAATAAACTTGCCTTGCCTTGCCTTAGGCATGTTTAACATATCAGATTTTCAGAGTAATGTAGTTCAATTAATACAGTAGTATAATCTTCAAATTAAAGCTGCAAAATCCTAAAAAGGGTCCGAAAAGGATGTGGTCTGGTTGCCTTAAATGAAAGTAAACTTGGCATTCATAGGCAAATGAAAAATAACGACTTGTAGTGTTGGCGTGGGAGGTGTGCTAAACCCCCCCCGCAGACATAGTCCGAGTGCGGGAAAACTCAGCGGAGAAATGCAGAAGGGTGAAATTATTTGAATCAAAATTGTTACAGCTCAAATGCATTGCAACGACTTTGTTGAAAACTTGAAAGTGAAATGTTTAACTGGAAGAGTAGGAAAAATAGTGAAGAAGCTTAATATTTAAAAGAAAATGTTTAAAAAAGGTATAAACAACAACATGTATAGCCTCAATGTCCTGAAATAGCTGAATAATGTAATAGTTGAATGGTTTCTGTAGCTGAAAGTAGGCTGAAGGAGTTACATATCAGATGTACGTAGTAGTGAATGAATTTGTATTAGGAAGAGAAAATAAAGTAAAAAGGCTTGGGAAAGCAGCAGAATATTTTGACTGCAAACTTTTCGACTAAAACCATACATCACCAATAATGAATAAAATATGTGGAACATGTTGAAGTCAGTATGAAGTCTCTATCCGACAGAAAATAATAGGCTGAGACAGTCTAGTGTGTTTGTCAGTGTTTGTTTCTGTGCTGAGCACCTAATCATAACAAATAATCATAACACCTGTGTGAGCCCAGAGATAAAAGGTTTTAATCTGCCCAGCAACACCATGGTTACCAACTGCAGAACTGAGTCCCATTAAGAATGCATTGAGGATCATATCTGACCATTTTGACACCTGTTCAAAAACTATAGCTCCTATCAAAAAATTAACAGACCGTGAGCATCAGGGAACCCCAATGAACTGATATATGTTTTTTGGGGGGGTTTTGTGTGTAAAATGTGGAGATGGGAGCAGTTTGTTTAAAGTTTACATCTCTCTGTTCTGAAGAAAGAACCAGACACATTTAACATGGGAGTCTATTGGGAGCTAGGTGGACTTTTTGACAAGTTCATGACTCTTCAAGAGGCATTTTGTTTAATATTTTTTCTTAATTTTTTTTAATGTTTCAACGTAGGAGAGGTTTTCCATGAACAGCATTCGCACTAATACAAATTTGAAGAACTATAGTGGATTGCTGTGGCACAGCATTCACACTAATAATGACATGTTATTTCCAGGCTTGATAAAGCTCCTTAAAGACAAACAAGACATTTTATGACTGCCTTTACATTCTTTAATGCTACGGGAATACAAACACTTGCATGATCTCATGAGCCGAGAACTCCTCCATCCTCTTCACATGAGTGACATTTAAATTTGATTTAAACATCTGCTCAACATATACATCTGAATGCGCCTGGACAGACTGACTCTCTCTGTGTCTGTCTTCAGCATGCATTCACAAACTCATCATCAACCAACAAAATATACATTTACAGTCAAATTAAATATTTTTATTTTTATATTGGTAACTGCATCGGCAATAGGCAAAACATGCATAACGGTAAAAATCCAATATCATCCATCAATACTTTTCAACCTGTTATGTTTCCTTTTACAATGTATTCAATGCCAGAGCCTGATAGACTATCACTGTACTTATTCACATTATAAGGATGGAAGTGCTTTAAACTTCAGTCTGTTTGGGCGTTCCAGTAATATCAATATCATATCTGCATATTATTGTTTGTGCTGTGGTGTTATTACTGTTAGCAACACTATGAAAATACTATTTGCATGAATTTACCAACTGTTAAAACCATGTGTTAACAGTCTGTCTACCAGCCTCATTAACTCACTGAATGATGTTAAAGTGTAACATGTAGTGATCTCTAGTGATCTTTGGTTGCCAATGTGTTTGAGACAATCAGCTGTTAAAGTATCTGAAATCCTGACCCCTGCTGTGTTGTGTGTGCAGGATCCTGGCCACTGTGGGGACAGACTTTGATCTGAGAACACTAAGAGCGGTGAGAGTACTGCGGCCCCTCAAACTGGTATCCGGCATTCCAAGTGAGTTACCTGCACATGTAAACAGATTCCTATCAAAATTAGACCCCGTTTACATGGAGATGGTTCGTGTTGTATCTGCTACTTTTCTCTTTCGTATAGCCCGTTCGTTCACACGAGGCCGTAACGGAACCGCGGAAACGATAACGGGTCCCAAGGTGGGTAGATCTGCGGACGGAACGCTCTGGGCGGCTCCGTGTGTACGTCCTATACGATCATTTCCTGATAATGATAAAGCCATAGCCCCACCTCTCCCCACCTCTGCTGCTCACTGCTGTAGGATGGTCAGTAGCTACTGTCAGTAGCTACTGACCATTCTACAGATGTTACTGCAAAATCTACAGCTCCTCTACCACAACCATCAGCAACAAGTGGATATGGAGAACTACATGAACTACATGTTGCAAAATCCACCACGGAGCATAAACAGAAGGGCAACCATGCTCGAGCTCTTCTTTGCTGCTTTTGGTGTATTTTGTGGCGGAAGTACAGCGCCACTTGCACTTACAGGCCCGGCATATGTACTACAGCGTCTCCAGCGGGTCGAGCAGTCTCGTGTGAAAGGACAAGTTTCTGCAAACGGTCTGAACAAAACATTGCGTGTCATTACATGATTACATTACATGATTACATTACATGACATTTGTTAGACGCTTTTATTCAAAGCGACTTACATACATTCAATACTGTGGACAATCCCCAGAGGAGCAATTTGGGGTGAAGTGTCTTGCCCAGGGACACAACGACATGCTGACCGCAGTGGGACTCAAACTTGCTATCCCCTGATTTGAAGTCCAGCACACTATCCACTGAGCCACAGCCTCCCTCGTCTGCAGGGTGGGGAGGGTTACTTTAAAAATGTAATCCATTACAATAACTAGTTATATGTCAAAACATGTAATCAGTAACCTAATCTGAGTATCACAATATGAAAGTAACCTGATTACTAGGGTTGGGTATCGTTTGAATTTCCACGATTCTGATTCCGATTCCGATTCTACTTTTCGATTCCGGATCTTAACGGTTCTCAATTCCGATTCTTTGAGGGGCAGGGTAAAAAAAATCTAAATGGCTTCTTCCACCAAAAAAAGTACATTTATTCGAGAAACTTTTACACAGGTTAGTTTACAGTAATATTCACATTAATCAGTCTGTTTATATTCACTGCTATGTAACTGTAACCTGAGAACCACTGAAGCTACAACAGTGCAACAGTCCAACTTTTAAAGGACAGTTCTTGTTGAGAAAAACAAGCATATCTGCCTTCTCAGGCATACCGGGAAGAAATGTTTGAACGTTTTAAAGTAAAATGCTTCAATCTGGTGCACTTTAAGCAGAATTACTAGAGACTAGATCTAGGGGGTACAACTCCAAACACCCATATGAAAAATATCGGTTTACATTTGAATAATTAAATAAGTATGTAAGCATAAGCAATAACCCGTAGCCAATAACAAATAAATGTCACTTGTTTTATTTTTGTTGTTCATTCATATCTTATTTTACTATTTTATTTATGCATATTTTTTTATCTCCAGTTTAAAACGATATGTCTGGTTTACTGTCCTATAGTATACATTGGAATGATTTCAAACCTGTTTTATCCCAATAATTATAAAGGAGTGCCTTGGAAATATGTGTTTACATAAATTGTGATCAAAACGTTTGAGACCCACTGAGATAACTAAGGGTGCGTTCACACCTGCCTTGTATAGTCCGGTTGAATCGAACCCTGGTGCGTTTAGCCGCTTGGTGCGGTTCATTTGGGACGGTGTGAACACAGTCCGAGACCTCTTAAGTGAACTAAACAACCGGACTCTGGTCCGCTAAAATAGGTGGTCTCGGAGCGCTTGCTTGCGAACTCTGGAGCGGTTCATTGCTGGTGTGAACGCAGTCCGCACCAAAACATAGGAAGCGCAGTATTTACGTGTCACAAGTAGGGTGACCAGATGTCCCGCTTTGCGCGGGACTGCACAGCATTTTCACGACTTTTGGTGCGTCCCGCAAATTGAGACGATGTCCCGCATATTTCATTTTGATTGGCTAAAACGCTTTTCTTTAAAATCAGATTCATCCAATGGCTGTTGAGAAAGCAGGGAAGGCTATCATCAGGGGGCTGTGTTTGCTGTCAATCAAACTGTAACACACGGCGGGTGCTGGTCAAGTGTTAACCAATGAGAGTAACTCACTCACACCCACCCCCCCCAAACAACAACAACGAACGCAGGCGACGCAGCAGGTTATGGAAAATGGAGGAAACTGAAACTACAGCTAAGAAGAAAAGAAGATGTACATACAACAAAGACTGGGAAGACACTTACCCGTGGGTGCAGCCAGTGCAGGGCGACTCAGAGATTTTTTTGCAATCTTTGCAAGAGTAATTTTTAAATTTCACATGGCAGTGAATACGACGTCAAAAGACACAGAGAATGCGGTTCTCACAAGAAACGTGTCGCTCAAACAGAGACATCCCACTATATGGAGACATTCCTACTCAAACCAAAAAATGATGGTCACTCAGACAAGGTAACAGCAGCAGAAATAACCAGTGTTTACCATACAGTGCAACACTCCCATTCATACCGGTCAAATGACTGGTAACAAGCTAGCGCCGACCATTTTTCCAGACTCTGAGATAGTAACGAAAATGTCATGTGGTCGTACAAAATCAGCGTCCATAATAACAGATGTGCTTGCCCCTGCCTCTGTGAAGAGTTGTTTGACAGAGTCAAAGACACCAGTGGTTCTAGGTGACAAAATAGCACAGCAACAAAATAGCACAGCAACAGAAGGTGGGCCCCCACGTGTAGGGGCCCACCTTCTGTTGCTGTGATGGACAAAACTTAAAGCTATTTTATTTTATGTATTATTATGTTTCTGTTCCCTCCTGGCCAGTGTTGGTTTTATTTTATCTATTAATTTATGTTGTGCCTACTTGTACAGGTAATACACTAGTTGAATTAAGAAGATGCATTTCTAAACACTTGAAGTGAATAATGCCTGCTGCCTTGGTTAGCCTTAGTTTACTTTTCTTTATTAAAAAACTGCATTTTGACTTCACTTTCTGCTCTGTTATATATTTGTTACGGTTTTTCTTCCGGGGGTTGGGGGGTGCTGTTGAGAGGGTGTCCCACATTGTCCCACACAACCATACTCCTTGTCCCACATTTGGTTTGTTGGGATCTGGTCACCCTAGTCACAAGAACGCGGATATCTTCAAAAATCTTTAGCGAAAGAGTCTTTCAAGACATCCGCGGTTGTTTAGTTAAAGAGTAAAGCAGAATTAAGTGTTGAACAGTGTCGTGTAAAGTAACAATTCTCCGTCAGCTACATAAAAGTAAGAACACCTGTCGTCGGTGAAACGCCCCTCCTCTGCATGGATAAGCAGGAAAAGAACACCGACAGGCTGGTCAGGAGCCCGACGTGAAGCGGAGGGATCTAGATCGACATGAAGGTGTTCTTTTCCCCATAATGATGCTGCTGCACATTATGCCGCTTATTACATGGCCACATTCCTAACAAAGTAACGACATGACTCCCAATATTAATTGAAATGCTTTTGTGGATTTAGAAAATTATTTTATTGATTTAAAAAATAGTTGTATTTAAATGTACATGCATCCGCTAAGAAAAATAGTCCGTTGTTACTGTTTGAACTAACGTAGCAACGGCAGGAACTGCTTCGATAGCGTTTTTGAGGAGCTTTTTGATTACAGATTTGAAAAAAATCGTTGCTTGCTTTAAAAGTAGCACAATTCATTATGTCAAACCTTGGAAAGTATCTAGATATCCCTGCCCTAATGCCAAAGTAACTGGCAACTGAATATGTGTCGCCGTCTGACCTATGTCTGGACCGCTGCGTAAAAAGGAGGGTTTCTGCCTGTTACTTCTCCGCTGTTTTCTTGTCGCTCTTGTCAGTTAGTTTCAGCCAAACTGTACAGTTAAATCGAACGGACTTCTTTGTGCAGATGTGAGCGTCCTTAACAACGGTCGATAAATCCTTGACAGCGGTCTGTCTGTTCTGGATTAAAAACGTGTCACGTTTTTTGAATTGACCAATCAGAATCGAGTATTCAACAAAGCCATGTAATAATGTTTTTTAACGGACGTTGTTTGATTATATAATCATGTCTGTTGATCTCCAGACTAACAGCAGCATGAGAATAACCTGCCGAAAGTGTCGATGCTCCATGGCGGAGGATTCGCTAGAAATTGCCGGGATTAGGCTTCGCTAGAAATTGCCGGGATTAGGTGTGAACACACCCTTAGGGTGTGTTCACACCTAATAGTCCGCTCTCTGGTGCGCACCAGACCACAGTTTGTTACATTGTTTCATTTCTCAGAAGGTTCGGTTTGCGTTCACACTGGCAAAAACTCAAAGGGACTATAAACTTTAAACACAAATCATGTGCACGGAAATGCTGTTCACCCATTGGTCAGACATTAAGGGGGTACAAACGCAAATCCCGGCAATTTCTAGCGAAGCCTCCGCCATGGAGCATCGGCACTTTCGGAAGGTTATTCTCATGCTGCTGTTAGTCTTGAGATCAACAGACATGATTATATAATCAAACAACGTCCGTTAAAAAACATTATGACATGGCTTTGTTGAATACTCGATTCTGATTGGTCAATTCAAAACACAGAGTCCGGTTGTTTAGTTCACTTCAGAGGTCTCGGACTGCGTTCACACCGACCCAAATGAACCGCACCAAGCGGCTAAACGCACCAGGGTTCGATTCAACCGGACTATACAAGGCAGGTGTGAACGCACCCTTAGACTAAAGTGAACTATCTAAACCCTCAGAGTCCTTTACCTCACTGAGCTGTAGTTATCAGCCTCAGTCTGACTGGAGAGGACTCTCCCTCCACATCTTCTTCTTCCGTTAGAGCAGCTAGCACCAGATGCTAATAACAACAGCGAGTACCGGTCCCTCTCTCCCTCGCTCGCTCCCACGCTCGCACTTTGGCTGTGAGCTGCGGGTGCTAGATAAGCCAACATCCCCCATTTTCATCACTTACAGCGCCCATCGTACAGGGCAAATGAAACGTGTAACCAGGATGAAAAGGGTGTTACATTTACTTAATTATGAATGTTGTTACATCAAGGCAGAAAATTAGGATGAGCACCAACGGTCCAAACTTTTTTTTTCCCTCCCAGAGCTGTCAGCGCAGCGCCTCCACAGATCTGGCATCCTAGGCGAACATCTATAACGCCAGTGCGACAGGCCGGCTCTGGGGCCTCATTTATAAAGGGATATACGCTCAAAAAATGGCGTACGCCAGTTTCTACGCAATGTTTGCGATTTATAAAATACTAACTTGACGGGAAAACGTGCGGTCCTCCACACAAACTCTAACCCATGCGTACGCACTAAGCACAAAAACGGGAGAGACGAGAAACTGCGACCCCGTTGGCAGAAGGAAGAATGGAGAGAAATATGTGGAAATAATACCATAAACAAAATGTTACCTCTCATTTGTCATATAAAAGAATTCATTTTCAAACATTGATTAAAGCAAATCTTAAAATGATTAAACAAACGCCTGTTTGAGACTCCTCAGTGCACACAAAAACATAACTTGGAGAAATAAATAAATACGGATATGTTATTTAAAACCACCTCGAATATGTTGTGTTAATGTTATGAAATGTTTTCTCATAAATGATGCGGTCAGCAGGAGGACAGAATTACGTCTAAACTGACGCCGTTTTGCATTTCAGGTTGTAGGTACGAGCATGGTTTTATATACTCTCACGTTTAATCGTGTTTTATGCCGTTTGCCAAGACTTGATAAGTCGCTCGTAAAACACAGGAGGTATGGAAACTAAGAACACCATATGTGGTCAATTGTACAGCTGATATAACACAACACATTAGTTGTATTTCCTTTAACTGGTGGATATAGAGTTGCTGCAGTGGAGACGCTGCGCACAGCTGATCGACAGCTGGGACACAAACCACCAAACACAAAAACATAATTCAGATCCAGTCGTCATGACTCCACTCCGGAGGGATTCCCCGTTCATTTCTTACAGTCTCTCATCAAGGGGGGGGGGTCTCCTGTCCCCGGTACAAACACACTGCCTGAGGAAGGCTATGTGTATTTATTTTGTCATTAGACTTTTTCGGACCACTTATTTATTTATGTTATTTATGTTGGTGACGATCCGACCTCCATGCTGCTACTCTGGTTCAAACGGCATCCACCAAACAATGTGATTTATCTCCACCTCCCCAAAATAACCAAAATCTGACACGGTGTGAGACTAGGGTTGGGTATCGTTTGAATTTCCACGATTCCGATTCCGATTCCGATTCTACTTTTCGATTCCGGTTCTTAACGGTTCTCGATTCCGATTCTTTGAGGGGCAGGGTAAACAAATGATACATGCTTCTTCCACCAACAAAATTACATTTATTCGAGAAACTTTTACACAGGTTAGTTTAAAGTAATATTCACATGAATCAGTCTGTTTATATTCACTGCTATGTAACTTTAACCTGAGAACCACTGCTACAACAGTGCAACAGTCCAACTTTTAAAAACAGTTCTTGTTGAGAAAAACAAGCATATCTGCCTTCTCAGGCATACCGGGAAGAAATGTTTGAACATTTTGAAGTAAAATGCTTCAATCTGGTGCACACGCAGAATTACTAGAGACTAGATCTAGGGGGTACAACTCTAAACACCCATATGAAAAAGATCGGTTTACATTTTAATAATTAAATAACAAATAGCCTACATGTAACGCATTTTATTTTTGTTGTTCATTCATATCTTATTTTACTATTTTATTTATGCATATGTTTTTATCTCTCCAGTTTAAAACGATGTGTCTGGTTTACTGTCCTATAGTATACATTGGAATGATTTCAAACCTGTTTTATCCCAATCATTATAAAAGAATGCCTTGGAAATATGTGTTTACATAAATTGTGATCAAAACGTTTGAGACCCACTGAGATAACTTAGACTAAAGTGAACTATTTAAACCCTCAGAGTCCTTTACCTCACTGAGCTGTAGTTATCAGCCTCTCAGTATGACGGGAGAGGACTCTCCCTCCACATCATTGTAGAAACATCTTCTTCTTATATCCGTCAGAGCAGCTAGCACCAGATGCTAATAACAACAGCGCCCTCCCTTTCTCCCTAGCTCACTCGCATTTTGGCTGTGAGCTGCGGTTGCCAGATAAGCCAACATCCCCCATTTTAATCACTTGCAGCGCCCATCGTACAGGGCAAATGAAACGTGTAGCCGGGGTGAAAAGGGTGTTACATTTACTTAATTATGAATGTTGTTACATCAAGGCCGAAAATTAGGATGAGCACCAACGGTCAAAACATTTTTTTTTCTGCCAGCGCAGCGCCTCCACAGATCTGGCGCCCTAGGCGAACATCTATAACGCCAGTGCAAGGGGCTGGCCCTGGTCTCAGGTTACACTGTAGGAAATGTCCCGCCCCGCCGCAGTCATGCAGTAGGCTACGGAGAGCGGCGAGAAACATTTCCTCAGGAATCGAAAAGCGGAACCGAAATTCACATTTCTAAATGATGCCGTTGGAATCGAAATGTTGGAACCGGTTCCGAACCGGAACCGGTTCTCGGTACCCAACCCTATGTGAGACGTCTTTTTTAACTTTTCTGTCGTCATTTCCTGCGATCTCCTTCATAAAGTCAGTCAGAATGAATGAATGAATGGGCGTTTCTCTGACTATTTATAGGCGAATATGGGCGTTACGTGAAGCCCGCAAAAGCTGCACCGCATTTCGAGTCGGTTGTGATTTATAAAGGGAAACCGGCGTAGGAAGTGCTGTACACACTTTCGTCGCCGGTACGCAATGTTTGGTGAATTGGAAAATGTCGGAACATTTCTGTACCTATTTTTTGGATTTCTACTACGTAAGCAACCTTCCCACGTGAATCCTACGCACGGCGTTATGCATGAGGTCCCTGGTCTCAGGTTACGCTGTAGGAAGTGTAGGTACAACGCTACATTTCCCGCCCCGCCGCAGTCATACAGTAGGCTATGGAGAGCGGCGAGAAACATTTCCTCAGGCATCGAAAAGCGGAACCGAAATTCACATCTCTAAATGATGCCGTTGGAATCGAAATGTTGGTACCCAACCCTACTGATTACTTTCTCTTACTTTTGGATTACCTCAATATTAAGTGCAATGTAAATCCCGATAGCAATGAATATCTTAAGTGCTTTGACAAAAAATCCATAAAAACATTTCATCCGTTTAGCCGTGCCGGCTGTCAGCCTTCCATCTCGTGCACGCACAAATGTATCTCGTGCCCTCATTGGGCGTGCCCTCATTGGGCGTGCATTGCAGCAGTACTTCAATGACTCGCCAGCAACAGGCGGCCACATTCACCAGTCTGCTGACATGTTCATGTGTGTTGGAGGAGGTGCTCTGTAAGGAAGTCTGAAGGAAGGGGCGGATTCTTTTCGGCTGTGTACTTTCAAATTTTAGTGCACTCGAGCCGGTTTCTGAAACTTACCTACCTCACCTTTAAGTAATATATAATTATAATATGTAACAATGTAACCTTATAAAAGTTTAAACAAAGATATTTCATATATTCTTACCTAAACCTCTGTAAAATACTAATAATAATAATAGTGCTGCCGATTAAAAAACATTAAAGTGATTGTGTCAATCGCAATAAGAATTTGTATTTTAGGGGAAATAAACCAAATACTTGTGTGGTGTAATAAAGAACAGACATGAGAGCATTGAAGTTGTCCTCTCACACTCAGAGCAGTGGCGTCTGAAGCCAAAGGGCCTGGCTTTCTAGAACAATAATTCTCTGATCTGGGCTCATAGAGCGTGCGCACTCGCTTTTTCCTTAATCCCCGTCTGTGACAAAACTAGCTACATTTTAAAAGCTTGTTTTTTATTGCTAAAGGTCAGATTCAAGCCATTTAAGAATTATAATGCATACATAACATGTCCTCTATTACATTTAACCTGTTGATCAAATTGATATGAAACAAATAAGATGCATAATGCTGTGACACTAATGTCATATCGGGACTTTAACATTCAAATGTCACAGCAAACATAATGTGACATATAGGTCACAATAAGAAATATGATTATGATCAGCTCAGTTAATTTAGCTGATTCAAAGATATTAGGTTAATATATTCGATAATATTTTCTGACCCTAATGGTTTGAATAAGGGCTATTTATTTGGATAAAAATAAATTACAGCTGATTTACAGACCCTTTAATAAAACGTATTTAATGTTAGCAAGTACAAATGTGCTCCTCCCATGATAACAAGTAAAACATGTTTGACATAAAACAAACTTTGTCTTTATGCTATCTGTTGGATCAAATTGACATCACATTCACCTTCCCAGTGTCTTACACTTATATATGAAGGCTCCCTACACATATGGTTTTACATAAAAACACTGAACAGTTTTCTATTAGCACAAAGAGAAGATGTTAATTATTATAACTGAAAAGTCAGAAAAAGGTTGATACTAAATGTAACTGACTCAGGAACAGGCTTGGAATTTCGTCATTTTAGGGGCAAGGCCATTTGGCCTTCCCGTTCACATTTTTTTTAAGGGCACAAAGGCCACATGACAGGGCACAAAGGCCACATGTCAGGGCACAAAGGCTGTTTGGTTAAATTACGCTGGTCAATCAACATGACTGAAAAGTGTAGCACTAACGTCAACACCAGTCGTTTTACAAACGGCTGAATAGCAATAGTGTTTCTTAAACGTATACGTTAAGTTCAGCCATAAACCACATAAGTCAGTCAGGGGTAGACAGTAAGGGTACAATTGTATTGTCACTGGCCCCACCATTGTAACCACTGGCCCGGAGCATTCGTCCACCAAAACAAAATCGACTAATAATGAAGAAAATTAACACATTTGTTGCAATAATTTATGCACTAACTACATTACTAATTACTACTTACTACAACATTTTAATCATCAGTTCTTCCTCATTTTCCTCAATTGTTCATATTTGGTTTATTAAAATAATGATATTGTGGTCATTTTTTAAAAATGTCTGCTATTATTATGAGTATTATTATTTGTATAATGCACTTTCTGCCTTCCTGTCATTAGGAGTTAGACATGTAATGGCTATATGTAATTGATTTGATTAGAACCTTCATTATCCTAAACTGCTGGGACATTTCGCCAATACCTTTATATTGTCTACTCTTCACTTACTTGTCAGCATAGGTCGCATTGATGTACAGAGCCGACATATTGAGAGCTGCAGTGACGCGTCCTGAAACCAGGAAGTAAGCTGCTGGTTCCCTCGACAAAAAGCAATGGGATTTCTCCACAGGGTTTTGGAAAATAGCTGGAAATAAGGTCTGTGGAAAACAAACCTGTTTGATAAATGCACGTTTTGTTCAGCCGGATAATCTCCACATGTCTACCCTACTTTTATAATTTTCGAATCATAAATCTAATCGATAGATTACAAAAGGGGTTTAGGACGCGGCACTGCAGCCAACTCCCTGTCACTCCTTTAACTCCTCCGGTGACTTTCTTTTATTAGAAGATTGTTTTTTGCCCGGCGCTTGGCCGGTTACCGCTTGTATTAAAAACATTTTGGCGAATGGTTAGGTGGCGCGATAGTCTGTAGTGAAGAAGGAGCGCCCTCCCGCTCATGGGAGCCTGCTCGCGCTGTGCTCCGCAGCAAACAGCTGCGGAGCACATAGCGAGCAGCAAAGAGCTGTTTGCTTTCCCCCCCAACAACGACAACCGACTCACGAAACGCTATGTTGTAGCGTTGATAAACGAAACAATTTGACTAAATTGCTAGTCAAAATACCAATACCACAGGAATTAATTTTTTACTTTTGACAGGGGCACAAAGGCCACTTTGGCCGTGAATTGCATTTTTTTTAACAGGGCATCACGGCCAAAGTGTGGGGCAACGACGGCCATGGCCGTCCTGAAATTCCCACCCTGCTCAGGAACAGACCACAGTCACCTAAACCAAAGTGCACAAAGCGGACCACAGAGAACCACTCTCTGGTGTACACCTGCCATCCGGATACATGAAGCGTCTCATTCTATTAGAGAAAAAAGAAAAGTTTCCTGTAAATATAAACAAGAACAAGATTTTCTGATTATGTATCAGGAAAATGATCATGACAAATCAATTCAGTACTATAAAACCTGCTTTTCTAAGAGACATAGTCGGTCTCACATGAATGTAACCACCAGGTACTCGCTATATGTATTCATGTCAAATGCTTTCATAAGTAACAACCAAGGGAACTGTTAAAATTTATTTTATGTTCACGCAATATGTTATAGCATTAACTCAATCAAGAGAATGTCTATAATATGTCTGGTGTTGTGCCCATTAATGACTCCCTCAGCTGGAGAAACAATCCACCAATGAGAGCTTTGTTGGCAGAACCCATTGCCGACTTCAAATCATGTTGGCAGGATGTATTGCTTCTTCTGATTAGTTCAAACAAAAACATAAATAATACCACGACCAATCAGGAATCTGGTAACATGAACACAATGTCACACTGATTGATCAGTCTTAACATGTGGTGTTTCCTGTCTGTCCCCACTCACTCCAATACAAAACACAATATAAATGAATAATTATTAAATGTCAGTTTTGAAATGCATCTTTCCCTTGTCTGCACCAGGTCTGCAGGTGGTACTGAAGTCCATAATGAAGGCCATGGTACCTCTGCTGCAGATCGGCTTGCTGCTCTTCTTCGCAATCCTCATGTTCGCCATCATCGGCCTCGACTTCTACATGGGAAAGTTCCATCGCACCTGCTTCAGGATAGACACCGGTGAGTTAGAGACCAGCAAGGGACACACACGCTCACAATGTGAATCTAGGCATGGTTATTATATGTGTAGAGGACACTTCTGTGTAGCAATGTATCTGGAGTCACCGACTCATGAAAGAGACACAGGACGAGCAGGAGTTCTGATGTCAAACACTGAGATTTAATACAAATATCGGCCGGAGAATTCACAACACAAGTCACACAGTCAAAGGTTTCTGACTGCACGGGTGGGTTGCCATGTCAAATCTGAATCCGCCTCTCATCCTAATAGACCTTTTAACTAGCTTACAGGGAGACAACCCCCACCTTGGGGAAGGCATCTGTGTACACCTGGAAGCAATGAATTATCTTTCAATCAATCAATCAATGTTTATTTATATAGCCCAATATCACAAATGTTACATTTGTCTCAGTGGTCTTCACAGTGTGTACAGAATATCAGTATGACAATACGACACCCTCTGTCCTTAGACCCTCACATCGTACAAGGAAAAACTTCCAAAGAAAACCCAGTTTAAAGGGAAAAATGGGAGAAACCTCAGGGAGAGCAACAGAGGAGGGATCCCTCTCCCAGGACGGACAGACGTGCAATAGATGCCGTGTGTAAATTGAAAAGATAATACATTTGCAACATAGGTAGTCCAAATGTTTGGAAATGCATGTGTGTATAATAGGAAGATGAATCCACGAGGATATCCATCCAGGACCGATGATCCAGGACCACAGCCACGACTCGCGATCCAGGGCTCGCGATCCAGGACACAGGACCTCAGGATCATCCATGACTCCGGATCCCGGCGTATATAGACACCAAAAAGAAAGACATTTGGGGAAGCTGGGTTAATCGGAACATGAGAGTACACAGGTATAGACAGAGAGAAGGAAGAAGTAAGATGTCCCCCGACAAACTAAGCCTATATCAGCAAAACTAGGGGCTGAATCTAATCAGCCCCAACTATAAGCTTTATCAAAAAGGAAGGTCTTAAGCGCACTCTTAAAAACGGATAGGGTGTCTGCCGCCCGAACACAAACTGGAAGCTGATTCCACAAATGTGGAGCTTGATAAGAAAAGGCTCTGGCTCCCATTGTACTTTTAGAGATTCTAGGACTAACCAACAACCCTGCATTCTTGGAACGCAATGCCCTAGTAGGACAGTAGGGTATAATGAGTTCTTTAAGGTAAGATGGCGCCTGCCCATTAAGGGCTTTGTAGACGAGAAGAAGAATTTTAAATTATATCCTGTGTTCTATAGGGAGCCAGTGTAAGGCAGCCAGAACAGGAGTAATGAGTAGTAATCTTTATCTGACTCTAGGGCTCTTGTGACCGACAGTTGACCGGTCATTAAATTGGTAAGGTCAGCCACAGTTGACCCTTCCCCTTCCTTAAGACAGATACCAGACTTCGGCTTGGTCATAAAACGTCAACAGGCTGAAAGGTCAAATATCTTAGTAAAGCTACAATTATTCCCTTACAGCCCACTCTTTTTATCATCTTTGATAACCTGAAATCGTAAGTCTAATAATAATTTGGTCAATACTTAAATCAATAGGCGCCTTCAGATATGAGTGTGGTCCCACCGTACATTAATTACATCCTAAAGTAGAATAAGATTGATAAGACAACCACAATAGAAAAATCATCTTTCTTCAGTGTTTGACTTCTTTTGTCAAAAAGCGCAATAAACACATGAAATACAAAAATATAATAGTAAAATATATGTTTAAAAAATAAGATCTTTTATCATTTATCACTCAGTTAATCTCCTTCATCAAACACAAATTCAAAATCAGCTTACATCTCAAAGATTTACTTCAAGGCAATTACTTATTAAAACACAATTAGAATTTAGGATTAAAAGAAATCCAATTGAGGTATAAAATCAGAATCATGAGAGATCCAGCTAAAATTCCCAGTTAAGGTATAAATTCACAGTGATGAATCGATCAATCTGTAATCTGTAAAGTTACAGTGTCCTCAATCTTTAACATTACTTTACGTTTACTTCAGTACGCTTATTCAAGAGTAAGGCACTTAGTAGTATACATTTTATTCAAATACATTTGTTCAAAATCTGAAAAGAAAAATCAGACATTTTATTGTGTAACAACCTGAGGAAGGAAAAATCAAAACATCTGTTCTTTATTCAAGGAAAAATCAAAAACAGCTGTTCTTTATTCTGAGTGTCAACTTTAATCAATTTATCAATCACTGAATGGGGATACCCAAGGTGCAGAAACTGCGATGGAGACCCATGGGTCTGGAAGCTCGGCGTCGTACATCAACATTGTGTCATCTACAGTTGAATACCCCACTAGCCTCTGTGGGGCCTGGAGGGCAGTCTTGGCAACCCTGCGTATGGCTAATTTAACTACAGTGATCAAACAAGTCAATAGGATTAGCACAACCAAGATAAACACTGAAACAGTAACAACACATTTAACCAACCCCGCTCCCCAGGATCCAAGGGTTCCACTTAAATCCCCAAATGTAAACCCATGAGTTTCATGCAATTCTTTTATCCCCTTCGCTGTATCATGAGCCATATCCATAACTTCAGGTGTAGCATCAGAGACGAAAGAACAGCACTTAGTTCCAATCACCTTACATGTGCCCCCCTGGGCAGCTAAGAGGAGGTCCAGCGCCATGCGATTCTGTAGTGCTACTGTCCTAACTTCCTGCAATCCTTTGTGTTCAGCTAACATCGCTCTGTTAGATACATTTAGATGATTTTCCACTACTTTGGACAATGCCATGATTTCCTGCTGACTAACATAAATACCGTACCAAGGCAAAAATAGGCTCGCTATCTGTTGTCCTTGTGTAATGGACCTGCTGTTCCTGTGTAGAGAGAGAAGTATCGCTGAAATCTCATTAGCCTCTACTTTACGGATTAAATGAATTAGGTAGGCTAGATAAAAGGTGCCATAAAAAATGTCATAGGGCACACAGCCACAAACTCTCTGTGGGAGGGGAATTCTGGCTAATTTTACCCTCACTATGGTATTACAGTCGCTGTGTGCCACATCTGGAGAGGTGTGAGATCCTGCTTCATTCTGGAAACAGATGGACACATTCTTCCATTCATGTACTACAATTGGGGGAACATATACCGAACAGTCACGTGTAGGGGGCTTGCCTAAGGGTATTGGCTGCGTACAGTCATGTATTTTAACCTCAACGGAGTCCACTGTTCTGGAGCCAAACCAGGGCACAACTGTTACCATGGCTTCAACCAACAAAGATACAGTGTGTGGTTGTTTTGTACATGTTGGACTTGTGGAGTTAGCCGAACAATTAGTCTGGGCTAGAGCTAACTGGAATCTGTATTCAAAAGCTAGGTTAATGTATTTCTTCACATATATTAGTTTTAAAAACATCAATCGTTTGAAACCATCAGGCAGGTAATTTTTATTTACTGTATCAACAATGAGGGAGACTAGACCCTCGTACTGTAACGGTTTCTCAGAGTCTGTTGGGTAGGAAGGAGTGTAGCAGTCCTCAGCCTCATCGCTAATTCTGGATGCTATGTCATTCCAGCTCACTAACCCATAGTCAGCTTTCGTGAAAGGAATTGGGCTAAACATGGGAGAATGCATAGATTCTGGCATATTTTGGCACAGCCAACAGTTGCTAATATTGCGTTCATGCGCGTAGTCTAACATTAAACTTACTGCAGAATTAGTTTTAGTTCGTTTAAAAAGGAGTGATTAAGGCCTTTTTTGAAAAATCTATATCACCTCCTGAGTGTTTAAGTGGAGTGGATAGAACATTTCTTTTTCTATCTGGTCCAGACAATTTGCATGCAGTAGCACCTGGATTGGGAACCTGGTAATCTGGTTTCCTCATTGTACATGTTGCCTTATCCCTTATCAGTGTCTTAAACTGTTCTACAGTGCTACACCACAGTTCTGGGGGCATTTCTTCAATGGTGTTGAGAGCTATTCTTACCCCCTCTGATGCGACCCCGACCCAATGGTACTGGTCCCTTGGATATATCTCCCATGTTGAGTAAACTAAGGACACAGGAAACACAATAATACAGTTAGATGAATCACATATTGAAGTTGGGCAGTTAAAAGAAACAGTCTCTGATTTGTGATCAGGGAGGGAGACAATCCTCCTGATTCTTCCTCCTTTTCTCTCTCTTTGTGTCTCTCGCACCATACTGAATGTCTGTGTGGTGATTGGATACAACCTGTCCTTGTCGCTAGGCACTGATTTGCCCGTTGGTGTCGTTTTGCCCTCAGGGTCTGGGCCCTGAGTGGTCAAGTCGCCTGCGCTCTTAGATAAGAGCACCTTATTTTCTCTCTCAGAGGGGCGAGATCCCTCGCCACCTGTCGTTGGGATTTCCACAGCTTCATCTAGCAGGGCGTCCTTGGCCAGGTACAGTAGACCCAGAATGACGATGATGATGACTGCCTTCACACGCCAGCATCCGGTAGAGAAGAGAGACGACATCTGGAGGCGTGAATCCACTCCGCTCTACCTTGTACTCTCAGGGCTGTTCTGGTCACTATTAACACCTGAAAAGGACCTTTCCACCTGGGAGACAGAGCATCTTTTTCAAGAGATTTGATTAGTACATTATCACCAATCTCAAAGGGGTGGGTGGGCTCCTCTCCCGGCTGGGGGAGCCTGTCAGCCACCTGCCTGTGAAACTTTCTCAACATGTCAGTTAGATATTTGACATAGTTAGTCATGTAATAATCTGTCCACAAAAGAGTGAGTTTGTGGGGTGTTACTGGGGGGCTAGACCCTGCGAACATTACCCTTCCCATCAATACTTTGTGTGGGCTAAGCCCTGTCGTTGCATTTGGTGAGCTTCGGATGGAGCACAGAACTAGCGGCAGCGCGTCTACCCATTTTAGTCCTGTGGTCAACATTGTTTTAGTGAGTTTTTCCTTTATAGTCAAGTTCATTCTCTCAACCTGGCCTGAGCTCTGTGGGTGATAGGCAACATGCAATTGCCATTTGAACCCTAACACTGTAGCTAGACTCTGGGTTATCTTAGAAATTAATGCTGGACCTCTGTCACTGTTAATCCCTGCTGGAACACCAAATCTAGGGATAACATCTTTGAGAAGATACTTTACAACTGTTCTAGTCTTCTTTTCTGGTAGGGTAGGCCTCTACTCATTTGGAGAACTGGCACACTATTACCAAAATATATTTGAATCCTTGGCATGGTGGCGCGAAAAGTCAATTTGCATATTTACAAAGGGCCCCGAGGGGGGCGGTAAATGGTCATGCTGAACTGGACCACTTCTTCTTCTTGTCTGCTGGCATATCATGCATCTATCTACAAGGGTCTGTGTAGCTAGTGTGATGCCTGGAGCAAACCATTGGGACTTTATAATCCCATTCATCCCTCCTTTTCCTACATGTGATTTGCCATGTGCAACATGTGCCAAAACATGGAGGAACGAACGGGGACAAACCATCTGTCCGTCTGGGTGGAGCCACAAGCTGGACTCAGCGTCAAGTGTACAACCTCGTCTTAGCCATAAATCTTTCTCCCTAACATCAGCGCGGGCTTGCATGTCCGCGACATCATTAAAGGAAGGCAAAGAAATGGGTTCTGCGGGTTGTGTCAAGGGGCATTGGAGCACCATAGAAGAGCAGGAATCTGCTGCTTGTTTAGCCGCGGTGTCGGCTCACGCATTTCCACGCGAAATAGGATCATCAGAATTTGTGTGAGCAGCACACTTAACTACTGCTAGCTGTGCAGGGAGCATGATAGCGTCTAACAGCTGTGCTACTAACGCATGATGTTGAATAGGCTTACCGGCCGATGTTAAGAAACCGCGCATTTTCCACAAGACACCAAAATCATGTGTTACGTCCCCACTAAGGTCTAGGGGACCTGGAGACAATAACGTACAACCAATAATTATGAGAGAGTCAGAGTAAACGTTAACAAAAGGTTTATTCCTTGTAACCTATCATATCATACAATTAAACAGAAACACTCTGTTGGTGAGGAGGAGGAGGAGGAGTCAAAGGATTGTGCCAAACAAAAGAAACAAGCATAACAAAACCAGGCCTATCTCTACAACTATCCTTTGAAACCAAACTCAAACAAAAACCCTCACTAACTAACTACAAAGAATTTGACAAAACAATATACAGGGGTGGCAACAATCCGCTTACCTAGTGTGTCTAAACAATAGTTAGCTTGGTGGTGAGAAATGTACAGGGTACCCCAGACTTACCTAACTCCTCCACCTCTCAACACACACACTTTAACAAAGGTCAGAGTATTCAAAGATCTTTAGTTGCTAAACACAGCCGTGTTCCTTCCTCAGCAACAGGCCCAGAGTGAGAGAGAGAAGACTTCCTGGGTGCCTCCTTTATGGTCGGCCCTGGTTGCTGATAGGCCAGCTGAGGGTGAGAGGATCCAATCAGCCATCAGACTCAGGTGCACAGGCAGATACCAATCAGCTGCTGATTAGCTGTGCAGAAGACAGGGAGAAGAGAGAAACACAGGAGGGAAAGAAAACCACACATGTACAGCCTGCCTGGCACGTAACACCCCCACACATATAAATCCAAACAGTATGTTTGGCCCTTACAATGAACATTCTATTTACATAGCACGAGATAGTGCATCGGCAAGAACATTATCGGACCCCTTTTTATGGCTTATGTCAAGGTTGTAGTTCTGGACAATCAATGACCAACGCATAAGGCGTTGATTGTGGTTGTACATCCTTGAAAGAAAAACCAGCGGATTGTGATCAGTGTATACCTTAATAGGTTTTACACTGGAGCCAAGATACACCTCAAAGTGCTGCAAGGCAAACAATAGAGCTAAAGCTTCTTTCTCAATAGTAGAGTACTTCAACTGATGTTTGTTGAACTTTCGGGAGAAGTAGCTCACGGGGTGATCGATAGCCTGTGCATCTTCTTGTAGAAGAACAGCCCCTGTCCCAACTCCACTGGCATCGACCTCGAGCTTGAATGGCTTCGAAAAGTCTGGTGCAGAAAGAACAGGAGTACAACACAGAATACCTTTTAGGCTCTCAAATGACTGCTGACACTCACCGGACCAAACGAAAGACTTTGAGGGACTGGTCAACGTAGTGAGTGGGGCCGCCACCGATGAGAAGTTTCTGCAGAAACGGCGATAGTACCCTGCCATTCCTAGGAAGCGGCGAAGTTCCCTCCTGGTGGATGGCACTGGGAGGGAGGCAATTGCCCTGATCTTTGCATCAGCAGGGCACACCTTCCCCCGACCAACCTGCTGACCAAGGTAGAGAACGGTACCTTTTCCAAACTCACATTTGGCAAGGTTAAGCGTTAGGGATGCGGCCGACAAGCACTTAAAAACTTCTCTTAAGGTAGACATGTGGCTAGACCAGTCCTTAGAATAGACAACAATGTCGTCCAGATATGCCTTACAGTCTGGAACATGTCCTAATACAAGATTTACAAGCCTCTGAAAGGTGGAAGGTGCGTTACACATACCGAAAGGCATCACAGTATACTGAAGGAAACTGTCAGGTGTCACAAAGGCCGAGATGTCAGAAGCACGCTGTGTTAAAGGAACTTGCCAGTATCCCTTTAACATGTCCAGTTTACTGACAAATTGTGCAGGACCAATTTCATCGATGCAGTCATCAATGAGCGGTAATGGGTGTGCATCGGGGACAGTGACAGCATTAACCTTGCGAAAGTCAGTGCAGAATCTGGGACTGCCATCTGACTTTGTGTCTAGCACACAAGGGGAACTCCAGGGACTGGAACTAGGCCTTGCAAATCCGTTTTTAAGTAGATATTCAACTTCCCTTTTCATAACCTCTCTCTTAACTGGGTTAACTCTGTACGCCCGCTGTTTGATGGGCGAGGGGTTGGTCAAAACCACATCATGAGCTAGGACAGAAGTTTGTGAGGGAGTGTCATTAAAAAGACATGCAAAGTCAAATATCAGTTTCTGTATATCACTTCCTTGGATATCAGGAAGATGAGACAAGTAATTGGGCAAATCAGCTAATACCTCAGTATTGCTTAGTCTTGCCCCCTGTGGTGTTGCACTGCGCATCACCAACTCATCCTCATCCTCATTTGAGCTCACCTTTGAAACTGAAGCCATAGGAGAGACGGTTGTCTCCACCTGGTGAGCTTTAGAAGACTCACTTTGGTCTTCCCTGGTGCAGTACTTCTTCAGCATGTTGATATGACACACTCTGGTAGGACGTCTGCGGTCAGGTGTTTGAATGACGTAGTTTGTTTCACCGAGCTTCTTATCTACAACATAAGGACCAGCAAATGTAGTAGACAGAGCAGAACCAGGTACAGGCAATAGAACCAACACCTTGTCACCTGGCTGAAACAAGCGCTCTACCGCCTTCTGGTCGTAGCGTTTCTTCATGTTCCCCTGGGTAGAGGTCAAAGCTTCCCTAGCCAAGGAGCAAGCACGATTTAGACGATCCTTAAGTTTGGCGACATACTCCGGGATACTGCAAACTGTTTTCGTGGGCATGATCAAATGCTCTTTAAGAACTCTTAAAGGACCTCTGACCTCATGTCCAAACACTAGCTCAGCAGGACTAAAACCTAGAGACTCCTGAACAGCTTCACGGGCAGCAAATAACACTAAAGGAACACCGTCATCCCAATCTTTATGAGACTCATGGCAATGTTTTCTTAACATGCATTTCATAGTCTGGTGTAGGGCTGTGCGATTATGGCAAAAATCATAATCACGATTATTTGGGTCAATAATTGATATCACGATTATTTTGACGATTATTCATTGACCATTTATTGAACTTTAAAACAAATAATATTTTACCAATAAACAAGATCAACAAATATGTTGGAGCGCACTTCCAAAACCTTACTAAACATATATTATTAATATGATAAATACAAATAAATTAGACCAAAATAAATTAAATCAAATATGTTGCAGTGCACTGTCACAACCTACTGAAAACTCCTTAACATATAGCCAAATAAAAATGTTTAGGCCACCATGGCAAATGCTGGTACGGCTGCTCATGTCATCTCTTAAAGATTTTTTGCGAGAAACACCAGCCTGTTTACATGGTCTGGTTTCAGAGATGAGCGCAGGCAGGTGACAATATTGCCACCTGTACTGAAGACCCTCAGCCACGCCCCGACACATGGGGTGACGCCGGCCAATCACAAAGCTTTGATGCGTTCAAGTGCATTATTCTGGCACAGAAAGATTATGTTACAGGACATTAACGATAAAACAGAATATTGTTGTTCTATTTTTAGACACATCTCGCGATCGACTGGTTGGGCACCCCAGGGCTAGACCATAGGTCCGTTGTGGTCGCAAAGTAGTCAGCTGAAGCCACATCTCTCTCAACTTCCCCACGGCATTTGTCATATAGTGCAGGCAGCGCAGACCTGCTGAAATAATACCGAGACGGCATCGCGTAACGCTTGTCCAACGTGTTGACAAGTTGCTTAAAGCCCTGGTTGCTAACAGTGCTAACTGGGCACATATCTTTAGCGATGTGAAATGTAATGGCAAAGTACTTAGTGGAAATAGTTTTACCCTTCTTTTTAACGAGTTGCTGCTCTTGTTCTGACATCTTCGCTCGCGCTGAACACTCACAACACATGTCACTCGTGGCCGAGTGGGCTTTTAGGGAGGGGCGAAAGCGCACCCAGCAAAATAATCGTATTTTGTCAATTATGCTGTTTTCATAATTGTCGCAAACCATAATCGTAATCGCGATTAAAATACGATTAATTGCACAGCCCTAGTCTGGTGAAACCTCTCTAATGCCCCCTGACTTTCAGGATGATATGGGCTGGATGTCACATGCTTGATACCTAAGGTGTCAAGTACCCGGGCAAACACTTTAGACATGAAGTTGGTACCTTGGTCTGTTTGAACTACCTTCGGTAGACCAAACATGGAGAAAAACTTCAGAAGTGCCTTGGTGATGACCGGGGCAGTAATTTTCCGTAGTGGGATGGCTTCTGGGAATCTAGTGGAAGCACACATGATAGTTAAGAGAAACTGGTTTCCAGTTTTAGTTTTAGGTAAGGGTCCCACACAATCCACAATCACCCTTTCAAATGGCTCTCCCATTACTGGAATAGGAATGAGAGGAGCAGGGAGAATCACCTGATTCGGTTTACCAACAACTTGGCACACATGACATGTTCGACAATAAAGAACTACATCAGACTTAAGTCCTGGCCAAAATAAGTGTTTTAAAACTCTTTCATACGTTTTTGTTACCCCCATGTGACCTGACCACGGATGATCATGAGCCAAGGACATCACCTGAGAACGATAGGCTGTTGGCACAACAACCTGATAAATTGCTAAGGAGTCTGACTCCTCACAGGCATCACTAATCCAGCGACGCATTAATAGGTGATCTTCCATAATGTAGGCCATCTTCTTTGACTTGGCCTCTTCGTGACTGATAGAGAGACATTTAGAAAGTGTTTCATCACTTAACTGGGCTGCCATGAATTCTTCCCGAGTGGCAGGCAGTTGTACAAGCTCTGAGCTGTTACTGGGTGATCCAGCACCAGCAGACCGGGCCTCCTCTGGCAGTCGGTCCGACACTGTCATGTCTTCAAGAAACTGCCCTGTAGCAAGAAAAAAATCAGACAAGTCCTCTCCGTATTTCTTTGACTGTGCCCTTGTAACAACACAAGCAGGAAAGATTTCGGGAGGTACTTCAGCTGATTTCTCTGCGTCTAAACTTAGATCAGGAGAATCAATGACCTCAGGTACTGGCTTAACTTTGCCCCCAGCCAAGTCATTACTGAGGATGAAATCAACACCTTTGATGGGCAAGGCAGGGAGGACAGCTACTTTAAAGAATCCTTTGACAAGAGATGAGTGAATATAAACATTGTGCAAAGGAGCCGCAACTAGTGTCATGCCTACCCCTTGAACAACAGCACTTGATCCACATGATGATCTGGAGGTTAAAGGTAAGATGCCTTCTCTAATAATGGACTGAGAACCTCCTGTGTCCCTAAGTACCTGTACTGGCAGCTGGTCTTTAGGATCCCCTGTTAAAGAAACAAAGCCCTTGGAAATAAAGGGTTTGAAACAGGGATCAGGTACATCATCTTCCTGGGACATTTCTATGTCTGATAGGCAAACTCCTTTAATGAGTCCCATGCCTTTTGGCGTTTGAAAGCGTTGCGAAAATTGTTGTTTACGCTTTAAGAAATGACACCCTGAAATAAGGTGTCCTGTTTTATGGCAGTAGTTACACTCACGGGGCCCCCGTGGAGGTGATGGTGGTCCTCTAGACCTTTCAAAAGTTGTTGGGCCAAGATCAGGTCTTCCGGTTTGTGATATTGAAACTCTATCTGGGCGCAAGGGTGAAGAAAACACAGTCTTGTGAGTGAGCATAAATTCATCCGCTAAAACAGCTGCCTTAGCCAGTGAAGTGACCTTTTGTTCATTTAAGAATATCACCATCCTTTCAGGCAAAGAATTCTTAAAATCTTCTAAGAGAAGTAACTGACGAAGACTCTCAAAATGATCCTTCACTTCATTAGCCGCACACCATTTATCAAAGAGAATGCCCTTCTCTCGCGCAAACTCAACAAATGTTTGCGTAGCAGACTTTTTATGGTTTCTGAACTTTTGTCTGTAGGCCTCCGGCACAAGCTCATAAGCACGCAATATCGACTCTTTAAGCACTTCGTACTGCAAGCTTTCTTCCAAAGAAAGTGAAGATACCACTTCCTGAGCCTTACCTACTAATTTGCACTGAAGTAGGATTGGCCACATGTCTTTAGGCCAGACTAGTGCGGTAGCAATTCTCTCAAAAGCACAAAAATATGAGTCAACCTCTGACTCTCTAAAAGTTGGCACTAAAGCAATATTTTTACTAACATCAAAACTCTTTGTATGAGAGACTGTATGTGAAGGTCTTGACCTCTCAAATGTCTGCTCTGAAGAGATTCTCAGGGCATCAACTTCAAGCCGCTTTAACGTGATTTCTTTCTCAGCTTCTTTCTCTAACTTGCGAATCTGCAGCCTGTGTTCATAGTCCGCTCTACGCTCCTTTTCCTGGCCTTCCATCTGAAGACGGACAAGACAAACTTTTAGTTTGGCATCACTACTTGCACCTAAGCTACCCGGAGAGAAAGCCTCAAACCTAGGAAGTGTTGCAGGAGCTTCAGGACTAAACTTGTCAACTCTAGGTGTAGCCAATACTCTTTCCCTATTATCTTCAATAGACACCTCAGCCCTAGGCTGAGTTGACATGCTTGGGATTTCAAGAATCTTTAACTCCTCTAGTTTTTGTAGGATTTTCTCTCTTATCTCTTTTTTTACATTATACTTGTCTACTGTAATGTTAAAGTGAGCTGCAATACATAACATGTCATCTTTGCGACAGGAATACAACGTATCAACACTTGGACTTTCAATAAAGTCCTGTAAGTCAAAACCCATTTTTCAGCCAATGTACAACACCTACAATAACTTCTCAATTATTGGTTGTTTTTATTTCAGGAAAATAGATATCTCGGACGAGCCCCCATTTGTTACGTCCCCACTAAGGTCTAGGGGACCTGGAGACAATAACGTACAACCAATAATTATGAGAGAGTCAGAGTAAACGTTAACAAAAGGTTTATTCCTTGTAACCTATCATATCATACAATTAAACAGAAACACTCTGTTGGTGAGGAGGAGGAGGAGGAGTCAAAGGATTGTGCCAAACAAAAGAAACAAGCATAACAAAACCAGGCCTATCTCTACAACTATCCTTTGAAACCAAACTCAAACAAAAACCCTCACTAACTAACTACAAAGAATTTGACAAAACAATATACAGGGGTGGCAACAATCCGCTTACCTAGTGTGTCTAAACAATAGTTAGCTCGGTGGTGAGAAATGTACAGGGTACCCCAGACTTACCTAACTCCTCCACCTCTCAACACACACACTTTAACAAAGGTCAGAGTATTCAAAGATCTTTAGTTGCTAAACACAGCCGTGTTCCTTCCTCAGCAACAGGCCCAGAGTGAGAGAGAGAAGACTTCCTGGGTGTCTCCTTTATGGTCGGCCCTGGTTGCTGATAGGCCAGCTGAGGGTGAGAGGATCCAATCAGCCATCAGACTCAGGTGCACAGGCAGATACCGATCAGCTGCTGATTAACTGTGCAGAAGACAGGGAGAAGAGAGAAACACAGGAGGGAAAGAAAACCACACATGTACAGCCTGCCTGGCACGTAACACATGGCACACACCAAACGCATACCTGGAGTCTGTGAAAATGGTTGCAACTCTATCTTTAGCCAAAATACACGCCCTCAGCAGAGCATACAATTCTGCGGCCTGAGCCGACGTGCCATTTGGCAAGGCCCGGCTTTCTAAGACCTCCCAGTCGTCCACAACAGCATAGTCTGCTAAGTGTACTGTGTCAGACGGCCTGCTCGCAGACCCGTCTGTGTATAGAATCATATCTGAATTAGGGATAGGAGTTTGCAACATATCAGTTCTGGGGGAAGAAGACATGTCAATCGTTGTGACGCAGTCATGTGTGATTTCAAAATCTGGAATCGGTACCAGCGTAGCTGGGTTTAGGGGGGGGAGCGTTTAAGTGTGATGTGTGGGCTTGAAAGAATTATCGCTTCATAACCAGAGCGCCTTGCTGCTGTCATATGCTGAGTAGCAGAGGTGTTCAGAATATGCAAAACTGCATGTGGGACATGTACTACACAGTCACTGGCCAGTACAATGGGAGAGGATTGTTTGATAACAATTGCAACTGCGGCCACTGCCCGCAGGCATGAATGCATACCGAGCACCACAGGGGAGAGTCGAGATGAGTAGTATGCAACAGGCCGGAAATTAGAGCCATGCTTCTGTACCAAGATGCCCGTTGCAAAGCCCCCCTTCTCATGGATGTGTAGATGAAACGGCTGATGGTAATCAGGGATCCCCAGGGCAGGAGATGATGTCAGGGCTCGCTTTAAGTCCTGAAAAGCTGTGTGCATGTCCTCAGACCATTGAACAATGTTAGGAGCAGCCTGCAGAGTGGCAGCACGCAGGACAGAGTCCATAGCAGCGTACTCGTATATCCAATGTCTGCAGTAGTTTGCCATGCCCAAGAAGGAAAGCATCTCCTTCTTTGTGCGGGGTGGTGCCACTTTGTTCAAAAGGCAAATCCTTGCTGGCGAGAGGAGTCGGTGTCCATCCCTCATAATGTGACCCAAGTATGTGACCTCAGTCTGGCAGTACTGCAACTTAGCCAGGGATGCTCTGTGTCCACATTCAGAAAGTCTTTTCATGAGCAGAATGGAGTCGATGCGACAGGCGTCCATGTTGGGAGAAGCTAACAACAGGTCATCTGCGTACTGAAGCAAGGTGCTACCTCCTGTAAGGACCAAAGTGTCCAGATCTCTCTTAACCGCTGCTGCGTACACAGTAGGCGACTCGACGTACCCCTGTGGGAGGCGCGTGTATGTGATTTGTTTACCTTTAAAAGTAAATGCAAATGGGTACTGGCTGTCTGGATGCAGAGGAACAGAGAAAAACGCTGAACACAAATCAATCACTGTGTAATACTTGGAATCTGGGGGCAGAGAAGCAAGGATCGAATTAGTGTCAGGCACTATAGGAGCTGTCGGAATGACAATAGCGTTAATAGCTTGCAAATCTTGGACAAAACGCCACTCATCAGGGCGATTGTTAAAAGCAGCTGTGCAGTGACAATTCAACACAGGCCGCATAAGGGACATTAAGGAAGCACACACAGGGGAAATGCTAGCAATTTTCTGAATTCCTGTTGTTGAGGAAACAGAAATCATGTTGAAATCTGGAAATGACCAACAATAAAGGTTGTCCTGAGATGATTGAATGAATTGGACAGCTTGATAGACTTTGCTGTCAGGAATAGTAAAAAACAATCCGTCTGGAGTGCAATGTATTGTTGCTTGTAATTTACAAAGCAAATCTCTGCCCATTAGATTAATAGGACTTCCATCTGAAATAATGAAAGAGTGTTGGACATTTGATCCTTCGATTGAAACATTAGTACTCTCTGAAACGGGCTCGGACATAGGAATGCCAGAAACTCCCATTGTTGTAACAAAATTATTAGTTGCTTCACACACTTTCTCCTTAGTCCGCACTGCTGACAATGTGGCTCTGCTGTCAATCAAAATATCTACATTCGTACCACTAAAATCAACAGGCATAATCGGATCTTCACGCGGGTTATTGGAAAGGCGAATTGTTGCTGCTTGAATGGGGAAATGCTGTGAATCTGATCCCATTTCTCCATGGCCTCCCTATTGTGGATTATAGCCACCCTGTGCTGCGGCATACTGCCCCTGCTGGGCCTGCCTGTCATAGGGTGGAAACCGGCTGTTGGACAGAGGTGGGGGTGCCTGGGGAGTTGGAGGAGGCTGCAGTGTGGGCCGCGGGGGTGGGGGCAGAGCAGGCAAGTTGTGTGTGTGCTGTTGTGCCCCCCACCTCTTGGGATATTTAGCTGCCCAATGTGCAACCGCAGACGTGGCAGTGCATTTGTTTTTGGGGGTTTCTGTTTTGCTGCTGTCTGTTTTTGTCTTGATAACCCTGTGATCTTCCCTGATTTTGATACTGCTGTGTGCGGTTGTGTCCCTGAAACTGCTGGGAGTTATTCGCACTCTGATAAGCCTGTGTATTTTGAGGCAATTGTTGCAGCAGCTGGGCAATTCTGGGGGTCAGAAATATCTGGCTTCTGTGCAGGGCACGCATTGTGGCTATCGTGAGTTTCCAGGTTTTAACTTGCCAGTCAGGAGTCGCCATCATGTAGGTTTGAGCTGTCTCAGGGATTAAATGATGTAGCAAACAAATCATTGCCCTCCCTTTTAATGCCCGCATTATTATCCCACACTGTCATGAAACGCTGGAGAAATTCTGGGACAGTTTCTGTTGGGTTCTGTACGCAAGCCATCACTTGCGAAAAATCTGTGTGAGTCTTAGCGCATGCTCTAATAGCCGAAGCAGCGACGGTTTGAATTAGGGGTGGGCGATATTGAAAAATATGTTATCACGATATTTTCAAGCAGTATCACGATATTCTTTCATGTCGGTTATTATGGTTATTTTTCAAGTTACTTAACAGTACAAGCACCTACAAGGTAACAGAAACTAAAACAAAAAGGAGTAACAGACCAAAATAGCATTTCAAGCTGGTTTTATTTCAGAAATGAATCCCTGAATGAACAAGTGAGCAGTGAACATCAATAAACATGAAAAGGAGGGTAAATCATAACTAAGTAAAACATAAAACATCAATGAGGAAAAGTCAGTGCCAAACAATTAAAATGTAAACTTTAGAGTAGACTTGAAGTGTAATAAAAGACTTTAGCATAACTGAAGGGAAAAACATAAAACGCCACCGCGTCAGTTATGTCTTTCCACCGTTTGCTAGTCTTTTCATAAGGAGCCCCTTTATGAAATGCCTGCCCTATGTTAGTTTGTTTTGGTGCAGTCGCTGCGGTAGATTGTGCATTCACACGCGGGGGACCTTGCACAGTCTCTGCATGCTCTTTCTGGTGCTTGCGTTTGAGGCGGTCTCGTAAGCCCGACGTGTTGCCATCTGTCGCTTTGAAATGTCCTTTTTTGCACATTTTGCAAATTACATTTGTTTGCTCCGTGTCTGTTGTGTTATATCCAAAATATTTCCATACCACAGACGTAGAGTTCTTTTTGGGGACTAAATCTAATTCTTCTACATCAGAATCTGACTCTCTGTCCATTATTGCTGTGTGTGCAGACTGCCAACAGTGTATTTTCCCTCGCTGCAAAGGGGGCGGGGACTTTGGGAGCGTGTCAAACAACTCGGACTGAACGAAAGCAGAGGTGCGCTGACATTGTGAAATCGATCGGGCTTGATATATGGTGAAATTAAATCAGTAGGTGAGGCTGGGGGAGCGGGAGGGGAAGAGGCTCTCCGTCCGCTGTCATAGCCCCCTGCGCCGCGCACGGAGAGCCTCTTCCCCTCCCGCTATTTTTCTTTTTCAATTTTTTTTTATCACGATAGGACGATATCTCTGAAAAAGCATATCGTGGAGACCTAATAAACGTCACGACGATATATATCGTCATATCGCCCACCACTAGTTTGAATCCACATGTCGCGCGTCTGTGTCGGAGGCCAGTCACCTGCAGGCGTACACTCAGGAAATGTAAACTCGTCTCCGCACGTGGGCCGATCTGCCTTGTATGTTAGGATTATCAGCTGTTTAACATCATGAACCAAACAGTTATAAACTGAGCAGACATTAGTCAACCACGACAGATACTCATCTGGGCTTTTAGGGGACATGGAGCGTGATTAGTGACACTCATGACCTCAGCGGGTGTCCAAGGCTTATAAACTGGAATTTCTCCTATTAGTATTTTCGGGGTGGTCACAGTTTCAGCAGAATTATTATTCTGAGATGTTTGCAGTCTCGTGATAATTCTATGCGGGACAGTCTTTCTAAAACTGCTGCCGTACGGCGTGTTTGGATTGTATAATGTTTTTATTGCGGGACTAGGGGTGGGGGTTTGTAATGGGCTGCTGTCTGAAATGTCCTCTCCACTGTCCGCTGCACTGTGTTCCTGCTGCTCAATATCTTGTTCTCTATACTGTCCTGACTGATATCTCAACCCATTTTCATTCATGATAGCTGTAGCTGTCATTAACAGATCATCATCGGAGTTTCTCGCAACAGGATTTGAGAGTTCTATCGCGGGAATTATTTTTGTACAGAGAGCTACAGCCTGCTTTTCCTCCAGCAGCCCAGCGTCTGTTAGAATGGAAATTAGCTGAGCGATGCTGGGAGATTTCCCTCGTCTTTTCAGCCAATCGTACATAACTGATTTCGCAATGGCTGCAACGTCCTTTCCGTGTCTTTCCTTAATTCTGGACATGTTCTCTGATTTAACATCAAAAGCAGCCTCTAGGCTAAGCAAATGACAACTCGCCGCACATTTAGAAACCCTATCAATCAACGCCTTGAGCTCAATGGAGCCTCGCTCGGCGCCAACTGATTTTTCATTTTTCCGCTCATCATAACCTCTTTTTTCTGCAATAGCCATCCAAGCTTTAACACATTCCTTCATGTATCCTATATCCCAGGAGCAATTCACCTCATTTTCAATCAACTTGAACGCCTGCCACAACACGCCCATGTCAAATGTACCAGTTAACGGCCAATCAAATTGAATCTTCCCTTTCTGATTATTCTGCTGTGAGTGTTCACAAAGTAACGAGGTGAACGGCATAACTTTAGACCAATCCAAGCTTCTTCCGACAATTCCAGACGGCATATTAGGGGAAAACATGTGCGTGTAATGGCTGTCTGTAATACGATTTTTTGGAAGTGTCTTGGTGCGTGAATTCTTTTTCATCTTACCAACTGAATCGTTTGTGGAGACAGTATTACCCATGTTTAACGGTTAGTACAATAAAACAAACACTGCAATTTAGACAGACAAACAAACAAACTCGTAACTAGGGTTGGGTATCGTTTGAATTTCCACGATTCCGATTCCGATTCTACTTTTCGATTCCGGTTCTTAACGGTTCTCGATTCCGATTCTTTGAGGGGCATGGTAAAAAAATGATACATGCTTCTTCCACCAAAAAAATTACATTTATTCGAGAAACTTTTACACAGGTTAGTTTAAAGTAATATTCACATTAATCAGTCTGTTTATATTCACTGCTATGTAACTGTAACCTGAGAACCACTGAAGCTACAACAGTGCAACAGTCCAACTTTTAAAAACAGTTCTTGTTGAGAAAAACAAGCATATCTGCCTTCTCAGGCATACCTGGAAGAAATGTTTGAACATTTTGAAGTAAAATGCTTCAATCTGGTGCACACGCAGAATTACTAGAGACTAGATCTAGGGGGTACAACTCTAAACACCCATATGAAAAAGATCGGTTTACATTTTAATAATTAAATAACAAATAGCCTACATGTAACGCATTTTATTTTTGTTGTTCATTCATATCTTATTTTACTATTTTATTTATGCATATTTTTTTATCTCTCCAGTTTAAAACGATATGTCTGGTTTACTGTCCTATAGTATACATTGGAATGATTTCAAACCTGTTTCATCCCAATAATTATAAAAGAGTGCCTTGGAAATATGTATGCGTTTGAGACCCACTGAGATAACTTAGACTAAAGTGAACTATCTAAACACTCAGAGTCCTTTACCTCACTGAGCTGAAGTTATCAGCCTCTCAGTCTGACTGGAGAGGACTCTCCCTCCACATCATTGTAGAAACATCTTCTTCTTGAGCAGCTAGCACCAGATGCTAATAACAACAGCGCCGGTTCCAGTGCACCCTCCCTTTCTCCCTCGCTCACGCGCACTTTGGCTGTGAGCTGCGGTTGCCAGATAAGCCAACATCCCCCATTTTCATCACTTGCAGCGCCCATCGTACAGGGCGAATGAAACGTGTAACCGGGATGAAAAGGGTGTTACATTTACTTAATTATGAATGTTGTTACATCAAGGCCGAAAATTAGGATGAGCACCAACGGTCAAAACATTAATTTTTTCTCCCAGAGCTGTCAGCGCAGCGCCTCCACAGATCTGGCGCCCTAGGCGAACATTTATAATGCCAGTGCACGGGCCGGCCCTGGTCTCAGGTTACACTGTAGGAAATGTAGATACAACGCTACATTTCCCGCCCCGCTGCAGTAGGCTACGGAGAGCGGCGAGAAACATTTCCTCAGGAATCGAAAAGCGGAACCGAAATGCACATTTCTAAATGATGCCGTTGGAATCGAATTGTTGGAACCGGTTCTCGGTACCCAACCCTACTCGTAACAAACATCAACGTGACTCCTCCAATTAAATTTTAATCCGAATTAGGGAGACTTTCAGAGGGGGTAGAGAAATATCTGTTTAATATGAGTGCCTTCTTACTCATATATACTTGTACACGTGCTAAGAACGGAATCTGTTGAAGAGCAATAACCAATTTATTCTCAAATCAACAACCACTATGCTAATTTAGTGGTGCTTTGCTCTCCGTCCGAGAGCATAGACTTTAATTTTTTTTCTCCCACCCTTTCTTCCAAAACAACAGCCAAATTCAGCAACTCATCAGTTATGAAAACACAGCGCGATATCACATTCTCATACCACGTTTCCCATAAATAACCGCTTTCTTTAGTTCGAAAATCGGCAATGGTGAGGAACAAATTTGACACTATGTGCTGTTTTCCTCTCTCTTTGCCTGCGGCTCTCCACTCAATCTGCAGGCAGATTGGAAGCGATGCCAGCTGTTGATTTAATGAGTTTAACCTCTGAAATCCCCAGAATTCGGCGATTTGTTTCAATACAAATCTATCACATTGCTCCTAATGCAGAAACTCCACTTTACTGATGCTCTCTTTTAAGGTCTCTGCGAATATTTGCTGTGTGTAATTGTCTGGTAATTTAATTCCGAGAAACACACAGAGGAAATCAGTCAAAGTCGATATCCTAGGTTATTTATTAGCCCCAAATATTCTCATTGTTTTTTTACATGAGCTGTGTTTGCTCTGTAGGCACATGCCCCAGCAGCAATCACTGGGAGAATTGGCCAGGACAACGTCCCCTTTTGACACCAATTTCCAAGGTTATTTTTAATCCTCAAATGTAAACGAGTAGAGAAACCAAAAAAAATTATGCAGCCGCTCAGTTTCACAGGTAATTTTATGATACCGTCAATCACAGATTCTGGTAAGGCAATGCCCAAATACATATTTGAATTTACACTTACCAGTCTCTGAAGATCTTTTGGTATCCTGTCGACAACGCCAATTTGTAGAGGAAACTTCTGTGTAGCAATGTATCTGGAGTCACCGACTCATGAAAGAGACACAGGACGAGCAGGAGTTCTGATGTCAAACACTGAGATTTAATACAAATATCAGCCGGAGAATTCACATCACAAGTCACACAGTCAAAGGTTTCTGACTGCACGGGTGGGTTGTCATGTCAAATCTGAATCCGCCTCTCATCCTAATAGACCTTTTAACTAGCTTACAGGGAGACAACCCCCACCTTGGGGAAGGCATCTGTGTCCACCTGGAAGCAATGAATTATCTTTATCTGACTCTAGGGCTCTTGTGACCGACAGTTGACCGGTCATTAAATTGGTAAGGTCAGCCACAGCTGACCGTTCCCTTTCCTTAAGACAGATACCAGACTTCGGCTTGGTCATAAAACGTCAACAGGCTGAAAGGTCAAATATCTTAGTAAAGCTACAATTATTCCCTTACAATATGTACATTGATATTAATCATCCCCATGTAATGGCTTATGGACACACTGCTGACCCAGACATTCTTTAATTCTTTGCACAGTGCCGTGAAACTCCATCCATTTGTGCTCCTTTGTCAGCCGTCCTCCAGCTGTCAATAACTTCACAATAACAATAACAAAACAATGTGCATACACAACAGCCATTCCATTATTGGCAGATTATGGGAATAAGAGACAGTAGTATATTACAAGAGATTAAAAAGAACTAAATGCCTTTGCCTTTATTAAAGATTAAAAAAACAACTCTAAAGTATCCCGTCTTTAACTGTCTGTGATGTCTGCATCTGGTTCAGGGACAAAGGGAGGTATATGCTTCTGTATTAGAAGGTGACATTTCGTAGATGCATCAGACCTCTCCTGCTGCTGATGATAAACTGCTTACATTTAAGTATAGGCTATATCGAGTTGAGTAATTTTTCAAATCACAATTTATCCACAAAGGGCTTTACTCAAAATATGTGCTCACTTAAATGTTGCTACTATATGTATCATTGCAGTGGAAACTATATATTGTGCATTAGATGGAATGTTCTTCTGAATCTACTGTATAACGAGAAGTACTTTTACATAATACATCCACTGCCTTCTCTAAAAATACCTCGGCATGTTATTGTGTTTTGTGTCTGTGACGGTGTGTGAAATGTGTGTTTGCTGCAGACGAACAAGTGGCAGATTTCCCCTGCGGCCTGGAGGCTCCGGCCAGGACCTGCGAGAACGGCACCATCTGCAAGGAGTACTGGACGGGACCCAACTACGGCATCACAAACTTCGACAACATCCTCTTCGCTATTCTCACTGTGTTCCAGTGCATCACCATGGAGGGATGGGTAGAGATCCTCTACAACGTGAGTCCACTGACAGGAAGCACATCTGAACTGTTTGTAAAGCACTGTCTGTTAGGTAGTGGCAGACTGAAACAAAAATAAATCAGGCCAGGAGTTTGACCCATGAGTTTGACAGGTTGACCTGGGGGTCAACCTGTCTGCATGCTGCAAACCACAGAGCATTGATTTGTAGGCTAATCTAGTTTTAAGTATGGCCAATGTGTTCATCTGGGAGGAAAGTTCACAAAGTCTACAAAATACAACATTTGGGATTGACCCAGTGGCGAGCCGTCTAGGGCCTAAGATATTTAAAAAAAGAAAATTGAAAACATAATTTATTTTTACCAAAATAACTTGATTTAATTGTATTTAAAATAACATATCCAAATAAATAAATCCTTCAAATCTGCCTGTTCAGCTTCTCCTTTTGGCCGTCTCTGCGAGTTACTGTGAAGATAGGAGCTGATTGGTGGTCCAGGTATGAATTCACAGAGGGCCAGCTAGGGTAACTGAATGAGAGAGTAATGCAAAATGACAGTACAATTGAGCAATCATATCTTCCCTCTAAATGGGTGGGCTTTATTATCGCGGACTTTATGACAAGTTCCACCTGCTGTGAAGTGTGTTATAGAGTGGTGCAGTGACGCGTCCTAAAACCCGGAAGTAAGCTGCTGGTTCCCTCGACACAAAAGCAATGGGATTTCTCCTTAGGATTTTGGAAAATAGCTCGAAATAAGGTCTGTGGAACGAACCTGTTAGATAAATGCACGTTTTGTTCAGCCGGATAATATCCACATGTCTACCCTACTTTTATAATTTTCTAATCATAAATCTAATCGATAGATTTATGATCAATAGATTCATGATTAGCATAAATTCGTTCATGATGGCTCACTTCAGTGATAGTGATGACATCGTTGTGAAATTATTAACCGAGTCATTTTCAAGAATGAGTTACAATGATAAACTGGAGTGGCACAGGATCAGCTGCATGGCCCACAAGTGCTTCATCCAAAAGGACAGGAGGATGGACTTTGTGTTTCAGTGATTTGATCATCAAAGGTAGGCCTAAGTCATTTTCAATGTGGGCCGCCGTGCCGACTTCATTCATTTTTATTGTCTCTTGGCTGTGGGTGCCCTGTCATGATAGGTGTTTATATAAATGGTGTTGTTCTGTGTGGTAGAGGGTCGCTGTCATTGATGCGTTTTGCACCCCGGGCCGTTGTTTTGATATTCCGCTGAAGTATACGCTGTGACGTAATAACTCTTCTTTTTTGAGAAGGGAGGGAAGGGGGGGTCAGAGGGCCTAGGTATAAAAGTCACGGCTCGCCACTGGATTGACCAACTGAGTTTTCAGGGTGTTTGTTAATCCTCAATAACACAATCTCACGCGCACACACACACACACACTTTGAATGTTCAGAGGATTATGTATTCACGTTGCAAGCATATTAAAAGCATCAGACACTTCACACACATTATAATTATTATGACATGAAGGACTGTTCATGAAGCCACTGTAACTGTATCTTAATACAACAGTCTTTGAAATAGTTAAATGTATCTGAATTCTATATACACACACACCTTTACAAATACACAAACCTTTCCATGACTGAAAGTGCCATTTCCAAACAGGGCGAAAACAACAAGCTAGGTTTTCAACGCTGAATACAAACCATGATTGCCAAAATGATAATTTGATCAAATTTGATATCATGATAAATTATTGATTATTGGACAGGGGTTCTCCAAAAGCGAAGTCAGAACATCTCTGGACGGTACATTAGGAAGTGCTTGACTTGAAATGCTGTGGATTCTTTTTTTTTTTTATTGAGTTAGGCACAATGAGTTACATTTATACGGTCTGTATTTTTCCTTTCCTTCAGACTGGAACAAGAAAGCAGCGGAGAAGTAAAGGGGCAGAAACCCTCCTTTTTACGCAGCGGTCCAGACATAGACATCAGACGGCAAAACATATTCAGTGTGCAGTTCCTTTGGCATTAGGGCAGGGATATCTAGATACTTTTCAAGGTTTGACATCATGAATTGTGCTACTTTTAAAGCAAGTTTTTTTAAAGATCTTTTCAAATCTGTAATCAAAGAGGTCCGCAAAAACGCTATCGACCAATCAGATTGCTTGATTTGACTTGTCAGTTTTATAAATATATTTACATTTCTTCCGTTACGAAACAAACTTACAAAGCATAAGATGGAAACATTTAAGATTATCTTCGACCTCCGGGGGGTCTTACTATGGAGGAGTGGATTGAGCAGTGCCTATATCCAGAAAAGGAAGCACCTAAACGACGACATGCAGAGCTACGTGAAGAGCAGGTAGACCAACTGTAAAAGTACCACCATTCAAAAGCTTTCTGATGCGGGTCTTGAAACAAAGCAGAGAAATTATGACCGCTTCCAGCAGCTGTCTCCAGAGCTACTGGAAGCCGAATCTCGGGGACCGGAGAAAGTGGAGCAATATTCTCGCCACACCACGCAACAGCCTAGAACAACCTCAACCTATACAAGTAACCACGTAAGCCATTCTACTGATTCTAGACAGTTTTTCAGTGGCTGCACAATAAACGGCAACATACAAATGAATGTAAATAAATAGCCAAATAATGGATCAACGCTCTCTGTCTAATATGTTCGCTAGCTGTTAGTGTTGTTGCATAGCAACCACCTCGCACTATGTTTCGTGCAGAAGGCAACGGAGGGGCTATTTTATTTTGAACATCATTATTTACTAATAAAAACTATTTAAATTAGAGTGTGTATTTTTCTTTCATATTGCCACACTTGGTAACCGTTTTATAAAAGCTAAGCTAAGAGCTAAGAGGGTTGAACCACGCCCCTTAGCTGTGATGAGCATATACCACGGCCTGTCGTGAGCTATTGCTTTAATATATGTACATACCTACACCCATACACACATATACGTACATACCAGGGTTTCCGTTAGCCGGTAATTACCGGTTTTTAGCTGGTCAAATTTATTAAAAACCGGTAAATTCAAAACTTGCCGGTCAAAATGTCTGGTGATAATTAGGGAGGCTCCGATCGATCGGCCTCCGGTCATTATCGGCCGATATTCACTCTTAATAGTTTGATCGGTGCTCTCTATAAAGGCCGATCAGGAGAGCTGGATCTGATCGATATGGACATAAACGCGAGTGAAGTATAACCGGACGCGAGAGAGAGATCAGCAGTGTTGGGAAAGTTCACTTTCTACATGAACTAGTTCAGTTCACAGTTCACACATTTTAAAATGAACTAGTTCAGTTCATAGTTCATAATTCAAAATGTTGAACTAAAGTTCATGGTTTCAAAAATGAACTAATTTATAGTTCATAGTTCTTTTTTCAATATGTTGCTGCGAGCTATTATTTGTCTCCTGTACGATGTTAATGGGCCATTTCAATTTTTACAATATCCTCAGAGGGCCGTACAAGTTATTGACCTCTGCTTAAAAAAACTAAAATCACAGCCCATTCATTTCATTCTGTGCAAAGAAAAAGCAACCTCTTCATCCAGATATCTCACCATGACTCGCGTATGCATGCACGTGCAGGGTGTGGCGTGACCACCAACACAGAAAGATATGGACACAAGATGTGTGCAAATGTATTTAGTTTCCTATTCATGTGAACATGATTTAAGTGGGGGGGGGGGGACCTAACCTCCTCTAGGGGGATCCGGGGGGCATGCTCCCCTGGGAAGATTTTTTTTAAATGTTGAAGTTAAAAGCATCAATCTGGTGCACTTTGAGAGCAACATTAGGAGAGCTATGGACACATCTCTCAACACCCAAACACAACTGTAAGCAGATTTTCTTTTAATTTATGGATATTTGACAAATCACTCCCCTTTCAAACTGTATTCTTCTTTATTAATAACTATCATATAGTATTTTATACCTGTTTACTTTATTCTCTTATTTTTTTTATAACTATAATGATCATATAAAGATGTGCCTTTACCTCACTGGTTGTAGACAAAGCTTCTTATATTCGTTAGCATAGCTAGCTAACCAGATGCTAATGATAACAACAAAGTTATTGACTGTATGACAGATGAGCAGATCGCCACTGGGCTTTCAACTAAAGACACAGACACGCAGAAACTGCGGCATGTGTATGGACTTTCTGCCATTTCTGAAGTGCTGGAGTGGCGTTCTGGTGCTCTCCGTCAGAACTGCACCCGTCAGTCGAGACATATACCACGTGATGACACGTTAGGCTCGTGTTGTGTTCAAGGACCCTGATCTTGGCCAGGAAAAACAGGCACTTCCTTGTTTAATTATTTTGCGGTCTAGATTTCTTTCATTTTTTTATTTTTTGCGTGTGTTTATAAATTACCTCGAGGGCCGTACCAAATTGTCTCGCGGGCCGTATACGGCCCGGAGGCCGGAGGTTCCCCACCCCTGCCGTAGAGTCTCACTCTGAGCGAGTGCTGCTGCAGCTGCTCTCGGCTTCGTCCATACTAATTCATTCATTCATTCATTCAATGCTCGCCGGTTCCGCGGTTCCACATTGTTTGTTGTGAGGAGTCTGATATATTTAGTATATTTATATTTTAGTGCGACAGCCAGGGGTGACAGGCGCGTACGCGTCACAGGCAGCTTGCTGTTGCCAAATTGGGTGGTTTTCCGCATTATTTTGAAGCCTGTTTACGGTGTGTTTTAACTGGGTTTTCGGCTGAAAGGCATATGAAATCTGGTACACTTTTGAACGCCGTTATAATACAGTGCTGAGAATGAACGCACTTTTGAACGCCGTTATACACCGCTGAGAATGAACGCGTTCTCAATTACGTTCATCTAGCGGAAATACAGTACGTTCAGTTCACGTTCGCCCAAAATATGAACGCGTTCATGAACGATCGTTCATTGAACGCGTTCAGGTACATCACTGGAGATCAGATCAGCTGCTGAGTCTGACCGAGACACGCAGCTCTGCAGGATCACCTGAAGCCCCGCCCTCTGTTTAGCGAGCTGCAGGAGCTGCTTGAGAAACTGACGGGCTGTCAGGAGAGAGAGAGAGGGAGAGAGGGAGAGAGAGAGAGGGAGAGAGAGAGAGGGGAACAGAGAGGATCCGTTTCTCCCGTGTTATTATTCAAATGTAATGTAAACTTTTGAATAATGTACGTTATCTACTACAAGTAGTTTGTTTGAATGTAATAATTATGTTGTTTGTTGTTTGTGGAATAATTTATTGAAAAATGAATCTGAATTTTTCGATCTGTTACGATTATAAACTGAAGCAATATAAAAATGAGCCCTGTGAACTGAGTTTTAAATAGTCCGGTAATTACCTGCTAACGGAAGCTCTGCTACACAACTCTTATTATTATTATTGAAATATGACCGGTAAGTTTCAAATTCTGCCCGGACATTTGACCGGCGAGACAAAATCCTAGCGGAAACCCTGGTACATACATGTATATATATATATATATATATATATAAAAAAAACATACATTCATAGTCTCCCCCCTTTCTTCTTAACTTAGTGTCTTAAGTTCAGCTATGTAGGCTATCACAGAGCCCCAGACAGATTCAAACATTTCTAAAGAGCCCCTCAGGTTATATTTAATATTCTCCAAGGTCAGGTATAACATTAGATCTTTAAGCCATAGAGATGCTTTAGGTGCTATTGAGGATTTCCATTCTAGGAGTATTCTTCTACGTGCTAATAGAGGTGCAAAGGCTATACTGTCCCTCCTCATCCTTCGGTGGCCAGGTAGTACTCCAAAAATGGCAGTTTCTGCACATGGTGTCAATACCACGTCCAAGGCCTCTGCAAGGTGTTTGAAAATGCTTGTCCAGTATCCTTGTAGGCGAGGACAAGACCAACACATATAAATCATGTTTGCTGGTGACATGTGACATCTGTTACAGGTATCCGTGACATTAGGGTATATTTTGGAGAGTTTAGAGTTGGTGTAATAGATACGGTGGACAACTTTAAGTTGTATAAGATTGTAAGATTGAGCCTGGAACAGGACGTACTATTGTTCACTCTCGCTAATGCACCATCCCAGATATCATCATCTATTGCTTGGAATATTTCCTCTTGCCAATCTTGTTTGATTTTACCAAGAGATGTTTCTGTGAGACGGAAGATGGAATTGTAAATTCTTGAAACCAGACCTTTTTAGGTTGTTAGAGTGTCCAGAATTGAGTCAATTATTGAATCCGGAGGGATATTGGGGAAGGAAAGGTTATTTAGTTCAACCCAGTTACGGACCTGGAAGTAACGAAATAGATGAGTCTGGGAGGCTACATTTATCAGGGAGTTGGCTAAAGCTACCGAAAACATTGTTGATGTAAAGGTCCCTTAAGGCCCTGACACACACCAGGCAGTCACCAGAGAACTCGCCGACACTGACGCCGACTTGCGTCGGCGTGTTCTCCCGCGTATTGGCCATGTGTCGCACTGGAACACACCGCAAAGACTTCAGCCGAGCACATACGAACTGCGCATGCGTGAGTGGCAATAACTCTCCTTACCAGCAGGCGGCGGTAGTGTGTATTCATCATTAAAAAGAGGCAACAACCGAAATAAGGCCTGTCACGGCTGACGGTGCGGGACACACCAAATTGAGTTTGGGCGACAGGGCACGCTTCGTCGTCCGACTAATGAAAACGGCCGATTTCGGCCTGGTGTGTCAGGGCCTTTACTCTGATAAGGCCTAATCTCTGCCACATAGAGAAAGCCCCATCAGTGTAAGGGGGGAGAAAGAGATGGTTGTTGCGAATGGGACTATGAATAGAGGATCCATGAAGTCCATGAGCACTTCTGAATTGGGACCATATTCTTAGGGTGGAAACAACTATTGGGTTATTCGAGTATTGTGTCGGCCGGCTGGGTAATATAGATGTAAGCAAAGCCAAAAGTGAGGTAGTAGGACAGGATTCGGCTTCAAGCTCACATCAACTCAATGTTGGTTCCTTAATCCACAAAATTACTTTGTGGATATTGGCTGCCAAATAGTAGTGTCTTATGTTTGGAAGGGCCAATCCTCCTGTAGATCTGTTTTCTTTGTAAAAGCTCTCTCCTAATTCTAGGAGTATTGCCATAAAATAGAGGAGATTAGTGTGTCTATTTTACAAAAAAAGTGATTTGGGTAGGAAGACTGGCAGACATTCAATCAATGTTTATTTATATAGCCCAATATCACAAATGTTACATTTGTCTCAGTGGTCTTCACAGTGTGTACAGAATATCAGTATGACAATACGACACCCTCTGTCCTTAGACCCTGAATAATTAAAATAAAGTGTTATGGCAAAAAGTTTAATACAGTGTAATTCTGGTATATTCATTTTTATGTCACCTGATATATGGGATGTTACGTGTTAGTTAATGAGAGAAATGTATGTGCGTTCATTTCAAGACTCCTAAAGAGCATGAGACGATTGGGTCACATACAATTAGAGAGACAATGGTCCTTCTGATTCTGGGTGAGCTGACTTCGGAGTGGAAGGGAAGTACAGAGATGGCCTTAGGGTATGGGAACAGTTAAGCTTTGTTGGTTAGCTGGTCCTGAGGAGGTCATGAGATGAGGACTGTGAAACCCCAACAAGTATGGCTTTCATAAAGAAAAACATGTGACATTGGTGTGGTGAGCTGGAGGATAAGAGGTGTGTGCATCAAACATGCATAGGGAGGATGTGTGTGTTTATTGTAGTAACTAGGTATAATTACTGCTCAAACTATGCGTTTTGTTGATTTCTATCAGTTTTCTCATGTTATAAGTACTAAATTGCCACCACATTTTGGAATAATTGGTTTAAACAGATGTGTGTGTTAAAAATGTTTTAGGGGAAATGTGTGTGCGTTCTGTTCAAGAGTCCTCTGTCTATGAAATTACTCCAAAGCATGACTGTGGGACTGCCTAAGGGTAGACACACACACACACACACACACACACACACACACACACACACACACACACACACACACACACACACACACACACACACACACACACACACACACACACACACACACACACACACACACACACACACACACACACACACACACACACACACACACACACACACACACACACACACACACACACACACACACACACACACTGTAAGATGGAGTCAACAAACTTCTGACTCATTGCTTAGGGTTCGCCCAGAAGTAAAACCGGCCAACCTCCTCCCCGCTTATGTGTATAAATACTGTAACATTCTTATGCTCTGTGCTCTCTTCCTGGATGGCTGTCGTGGTACGTATATCACACGGTGGTAGGAATTGAGCCCGGAGTACTGTTGCAAAGTGCTCTGTATGGTGTATTGTGTTTTACCATTAAAACAGATTATTGTTTAACCCTGTATCTGGTGCTTTGAATTCCTTCCTTTATGATTTTACAAGATGCTCCCCAAACGACCACGCGGAGCCGAGGTGGGAACATGAGTACACAGGTATAGACAGAGAGAAGGAAGAAGTAAGATGTCCGCCGACAAACTAAGCCTATATCAGCAAAACTAGCGGCTGAATCTATAAGCTTTATCAAAAAGGAAGGTCTTAAGCGCACTCTTAAAAACGGATAGGGTGTCTGCCGCCCGAACACAAACTGGAAGCTGATTCCACAAATGTGGATAAGAAAAGGCTCTGGCTCCCATTGTACTTTTAGAGACTCTAGGAACAACCAACAACCCTGCATTCTTGGAACGCAATGCCCTAATAGGACAGTAGGGTATAATGAGTTATTTAAGGTAAGATGGCGCCTGCCCATTAAGGGCTTTGTAGGCGAGAAGAAGAATTTTAAATTCTATCCTGTGTTCTATAGGGAGCCAGTGTAAGGCAGCCAGAACAGGAGTAATGTGGTCCCTTTTCCTAACTCTGGTTAGTACACGAGCTGCAGCATTTTGCATCAGCTGAAGCGACTTGACTGACTTCTTGGTACACCCTGATAATAAGGAGTTACAATAATACAGCCTTGAAGTAACAAATGCATGGACTAGTTTCTCTGCATCGTTTTGAGGCAAGATATGCCTGATTTTTGCAATGTTACGTGGATGGAAGTAGGCGGTCCTTGAAATTGATTTTATGTGGGCATTAAAGGATAAATCCAGATCAAATATAACACCAAGGTTCCTTACAGTCTCTCTGGAGGCCAAATTAATGCCATCCATAGTTAGTATATCTTTAGATAATTAGTTTCGTAGATTCTTCGGGCCAAGTACAATAACTTCAGTTTTGGTCGTGTTTAACATCAAAACATTTAAGGTCATCCACGTTTATAAGTCCTTAAGGCAGTCTTGAATTTTATTTAGATGATTAACTTCATCAGGCTTGATTGATAAATATAGTTGAGTATCATCCGCATAACAATGAAAGTTTACAGAATGATTCCTTTTAATATTGCCCAACGGAAGCATATATAATGTGAACAAAATAGGTCCGAGCACTGAACCCTGTGGCACTCCATGGCTAACTTTGGTTTGCGTGGAAAATTCATCGTTAACACGTACAAACCAGGGTTTCCGTTAGCCGGTAATTACCGGTTTTTAGCTGGTAACATTTATTAAAAACCGGTAAATTCAAAACCTGCCGGTCAAAATGTCTGGTAATAATTAGGGAGGCTCCGATCGATCGGCCGCCGGTCATTATCGGCCGATATTCACTCTTAATAGTTTGATCGGTGCTCTCTATAAAGGCCGATCAGGAGAGCTGGATCTGATCCATATGGACATAAATGCGAGTGAAGTGTAACCGGACGCGAGAGAGAGATCAGATCAGCTGCTGAGTCTGACCGAGACACGCAGCTCTGCATAATCACCTGAAGCCCCGCCCTCTGTTTAGCGCTGCAGGAGCTGCATGAGAAACTGACGGGCTGTCAGGAGAGAGAGAGGGGAAAAGAGAGGCCCCGTTTCTCCGGTGTTATTATTCAAATTATTCAAACTTCTGAATAATGTATGTTATCTACTACAAGTAGTTTGTTTGAATGTAATAATCATGTTGTTTGTTGTTTGTGGAATCATTTATTGAAAAATGAATCTGAATTTTTCGATCTGTTACAATTATAAACTGAAGCAATATAAAAATGAGCCCCGTGAACTGAGTTTTAAACTGAAGCATATCTGCTCATAGTCCGGTAATTACCTGCTAACGGAAACTCTGCTACACAACTCTTATTATTATTATTGAAATATGACCGGTAAGTTTCAAATTAGTCCGGTAAAATAAATTCTGCTCGGACATTTGACCGGCGAGGAAAAATCCTAGCGGAAACCCTGGTACAAACTGAGAGCGTTCAGATAGATAGGACCTAAACCAGCCTAAAGCAGTTCCCTGTATGCCAACTAAGTGCTCTAGTCTTTGCAATAGGATATCATGGTCGATAGTATCAAATGCAGCACTGAGATCGAGCAAAACAAGAATATAGACAAGTCCCTTGAGACAATAGAGACAAGTCCCTTGTCTGAGGCTATTAGAATGAGGCTATTAGAATGTCATTTGTGACTTTAACCAGACCTGTCTCTGTGCTATGATGTGTTCTAAAGCCAGACTTAAAATCTTCAAATAAATCATTGTTTTTTTAAGTAATCACACAGCTGTTTTGCGACCGCTTTCTCAATAATTTTTGAGAGGAACGGAAGATTAGAAATAGGTCTATAGTTGGCTAAACCCTCTGGATCGAGGTTGTGCTTTTTAAGAAGAGGTTTTATCACTGCTACTTTGAATTATTGTGGAACATAGCCTGATAATAAAGACATATTCATAATAACATGAGACAGTTAGAGCAGGAAATAACACCCGAGGGTGGGGAAAGAGCCATGGCTAGCTATCAAGCTAAAGTAGCTACCGTTAGCAAACCCGAAAAGAGTGTAGGCAACTGTGGAGTTACAGTCGCTAAGAGAAGGAGAGTAGTGAGTGCTTAAGCTGTAGTAACGTGTGATTACAACGTCAGGCAGTTGCCGTGATCAAGAGTTTTAAAACGATCGATTAAGATAATAAGCTATCAGCAACAGAACAGGCACACGGGATACCCGGAGATGACAACAACAACAACAACAACAACAACAACAACAACCGGAAGTTACAACATGCTTACCGCAATAGTGGTCCGTGTAGTACTTGTTGAGTTCATGAACTTGTTGAGTTCATGAGTTCATAAACTCAACAAGTACTATACTTGGATACAATTTTGAGATACTTGTACTTTATTTAAGTATTTCAATGTTTTGCTACTTTGTTCTTCTTCTCCTCTACAGTTCAGAGGTAAATGGTGTACTTTGACTCCACTACATGTATTTAATACCTTTAGTTACTTCACAGATCTGGATGAATGATGTGAAATATAATCAAGTGTTAAATCAGACTTTAGTTCCACCTGGAGTAAATCCACAAGCTACCCTGCAGTATACAACGTCATTCAAACTAGGCTGCACCTTTACCAGCTTTGAGAACACTTTCATGATCAATCATTATAAAACATATCATATATGTTATTCTGAAATGGACCAATCTGCACAATCACTAATTTTACTGTCGCTACTTTCACTATATTTTGATAATACTTTTCTACTTTTACTTGAGTAACATTTTGAAAGCAGTACTTTTACTGTAACAGAGTGTGCTGTCTAAGACGCTGTCTTACTACTTACTTACTTACTACACCTACTTGCCAGTAGGTGGTGCTGTTGCTTTTTGTTTCTTCTTTTGTTCGTACCAGCCAATGGGAAAGACTTAAATTAAAAACATAGGAAGTGATACCCACATGTGAGTCGTGGTTGAAATGGACAGAAAGGAGAAATATCATTGTTTGAATCTGCATCCATCCTTCTTTGCTATGTTGTTGAAAGCATTTTTGGATTTTGTACGTATTCTTAAGAGGATATCAACGATTATTTAGAGGTTTCAATGTTTAAGTAGATTGCTATTCATTGATGTTTGATGTATGGTTAGCACATGTTTTGTAGTGTGTATTACTGTCAAGCCCTTGGGTATATTTGCAGTTTCCCCGCTTGAAAGGGATGGTACAGTCCAGCGCCATATAGATAGAAGAGTTACGACAACGGAAGTCCAAAAACGGTTATCGTCACGTGGTTCATGTAGACGAGGATCGTTACCCGGAAGTTCATGGCGGGCAATGTGAATGCATTGATAACAGGAGATAGAACTACGATTTTTGGTCATTATTAGTGAATAAAGGTTTTGATTTGCAATATTTATACAACAAATCGATATGTGTATGTATTTACATCAATATGTTTTAAAAAATAAAATTTGCTAATATTAAGTGATAATATTAGGATTAGTGTGAACAACTAGTTTACATGTTAGGCTAACAGTGGCTTGGTTAAAGAGCCTGTTGCTGTTTATTTATAGCTTTGAATTCTTTCAAACCAATATTATCTTCTTAAACTTGTATGGTAGTCAGGAGCATCACTTTCTAATGTTTATTGATACATTTAGAGGGAGGGGATCTAAAGTAATGCTTTAAAATTCAGATTGGATTCATTTCTACCATTTTCTTAAATTCATGGTAGTTTCAGTAATCCCCTGGTAATTGAGGACACAAGTTATCTAAATGACTAATGTCATCTTTATGGCTTTCAGAAAGGACAGGAGACCGACAGGTGACTATCAAAGGACTAGCAGCAGCAGCAGGACTAGCAGGACTAGCAGCATATGATGATACATGTGTTGTTTTAGGAACATCCATTGCAAATACATGGAATTCAATAAACATTGAATAGCATATCATGCAGTTTGTCGGTGCCTTTTCCTCCGTGTTGTCCTGGTTTGCTGTGCTGCCTCCTAGTCGCCACCATGGTTTGCTGTGCTGCCTGGGGATGCTCAAATCGCTCAGAGAAAGGAGTACGAATGTACGGCTTCCCCACTGACACGGAGTGGAGGAAAAAATGGCTGGCTCAAGTCAGCAGGAGCAATTTCACGACCAACAGCAACAAAATGTGTGATGTAATTATATACAAACACTGCATTTGCACTTTCTCACAAAACGAAAACCACACCATTGGGAAAGCTTAATGTTTTGTTTAATACAAAAAAACAGGGAAAGGCTTGAAAAACACAGAGTTGAGACTCAGGGTGCAGGGTGAGGGTCTCAGTGCAGGTATTCAGGCTCCATTGAATCCCCCTCTGGTTCTTGTGCTGAACGAGGGAGTAACAGACAGGAGAAAGGGTTATACACACAGCACACCTATTGGATGGGAAATGCCTTGGGGAGATAAGGTGTTTACTTATATAAAACAGTAGTATTAAACTTACCTTGTGTTTTCACTCTCACTTAAGTCCCTCTCCCTTTGCCATCAATCCAAAATCAGCTGAGCTGCAACATTATACAGACAGGTAATAATCAACAGAATCACAAGGACACAATATGGCTCTGCTAAAAACACTCACTCTTACACGCACCAAAGTTATATTTATCTAATATTTAACTCCCTCCACCCCCGCATGCAATCCCGTTTAGAAGCCCCTCTTCTCTAATTCAACCTGTTGGACGAAATGACATTAAGAGAACGGAATTTACAATTAAAAGGCTGTTCAACGTGTGTTGCTAACTTGCTTCGGTATGCTAGCTTAATCTGTTATCTGTAAACGTTCCCTAAATCTACTAATTTAGGGATAATCCACTGACATCCTTTAATACACATGTTCATTTGAATCAGATGTACTGATAATATCCGCAATATAAATCTTTAAACTTCTTCTTACCTTTAAAAGTCCGTCACGAACGGTGTATTATGCTGCAACTCCACAGCTCTGCCAGCCTTGGCGCTAACTTCCGGGGAATGATTGAGAGGCTCCACGATCCGCCATTGCTGTAAAAAAGTGGTCCATTGGAGTGAACGGAGATGTCGTAACTCTTCTATTAAATGGCTCTGGTACAGTCCATAGGAGGTTTTAACTGGGTTTCACTCGAACAATGACCACAACTTTGTTTCTTTTGAGTTCTTCTTTACTTTCGTTTTTGTGGTTGCAGTACAGCTTATGTAGTAAGGTTGTAAGTTAAAAAAACTTTAAATGAAAAAGAATTACTGTAAATACAATGCACATCAAATAATAAGTGCAAAAATACATGCTTTACATATATATTTTAACACTTGTGAATATTGTTTTACTTTCTTAATGTATTTTTATGATTTATGTTTTTAAACAGTTTTTAACATATGCAGTCTCATTAAAAATGCAAATATAATAGACTGAATGTTTAGCAGCATGCAAACCGTTTTTATCAATCTACATCTCTCAATAAACAAATCACATTCATTTTTAAATCAACAATCATGTTGCTTTAGCTTGAGGACAAACAAACAAATGACACTGAACTAGAACGCACGTTCTAACGTGCACCACGAACGGCAAGTTGTATGACTTAACTAAACACACAGTTCGTCTCTCACCGGCCGCTTCTCCAGCTTTTTATGGCTGCACCAGTGCTGCTTCTTTGATGTTTCTTCTGCTGGTTTGTTGCTGCTGCTGGACACACGCTTTTTAGTTTGTCCCTCTCCAGCTTTGATTACTGCCCTTCTTTCAGGTGCATTGCTTTTAAAGGTGCAGCGAAGCTGATTAGCAATTAGGTAATGATTTCAGACAGCTGCCACTCTGTCAATCAGCACGACTTTTTAACCCCTTAATCTCCTGTGAGGATTTTTCAAGTTGACTTCACAATTACACAGCACTTTTGCATGTAAGCATATGATATGCATATTTTGTGATGTTTGTGACGTACTTAACCGTTGTATTATATATTTCTGCATCACAGCTAAGTGTCTAATTTCAATGTATATTGTGTTTCTTTCAGTTTTACTCTGTTGACTTGTGGATGTAAACATCTTATTAAAGAAGATAAACGCTTGCCACTTGTCGAGGAGTTATCTGTCTCATAACGACAGTGAGGGCAGAACAGCAAAAAAGCAGATTCGTCTACATCATCAAAGTACCAAGTGGATACACACGTCAGTCTTCCCTAAGAAACTAAACATGTCTCAGCCAGGAGATAATGAATCAGTCCACACTCACGCATCAAAATCATCAAAGGGCTCCAGTAAGTCATCTGCCAGCTTGGCTGCGGACAATGCACGGGCTAGAGCGGAGGCAGCACGAGCCAGAGCGGCCTATGCTCAAAAGGAAATCGAATTGAGAGTAAAACAAGCAGAACACAGAGTGGAAGAAACACGTCTGGAGGCTACATTGGAAGCGCTTCATCAGGAACGCGATGCAGCTCTCACTGAAGCTAATGTGTACGAGGCTGCGGCAAGCGAAATAGAAGAAGACCGCATAACCGTTCGCTTCCCACAGACATTTCACCCATTAGAACGCACAAGCGAGTATGTGAATGACCAATTTCTCCAAAATGAGAAATCTCCACATGCAGCCCTGAAGCCTAACGAGGCAGCGGACTCCACATTTAACCAACTCAAGCAGGAAGTTGAAATGCCTGTCCCAAGATCTCCATACACGTTGCTGCCTTGCAAGAACAACGCAAACGACAGAGCATCTCAGCTACCTAAGAGCTTTGCAGTGCATGAACAACCACAATGGCCAAGTCCTCTGATTCACCCACAAGAAACCTCAAGTATTTCTGACCTTCCCAGATTTCTAGCTAGACGTGAGTTGCTCACTGGAGGTCTTACAAGGTTTAGCGACAAGCCATGTGACTACTGGGAATGGAAATCCTCATTTGAAAATGCCATCCGAGGTCTACAGCTAGTGAAGAGCTTGACTTGTTGACTAAGTGGTTAGGCGACAAATCCTCACAACATGCAAAACGCCTCAGAGCAGTGCATATTAACTACCCTTCCCTCGGTCTGAACAAAGTGTGGGAGAGACTTCAAGAGTGTTATGGATCTCTTGAGGCCTTAGAAAAGACTATGTTTGATAGGCTAGAACAGTTCCCCAGAATTACCAACAAGGAGCCTCATCTGCTACGGGACCTTGGTGACCTACTGTTAGAGATTGACTCTGCGAAGAGCAAAGGACACATACCAGGATTGCTGTACCTCAACACGGCACGTGGAATCCATCCCATAGTGGATCAACTTTCATTTGGCCTGCAAGAGAAATGGATGACGCACGGAACCAGATACAGACGCGATTATCCTTTGTCATTCCTTCCATTTTCGGTCTTTGCCACCTTCATTAAAGATGAGGCCAAAATGAGAAATGACCCCAGTTTCATGTCTATGGTTCCACCCACCTTCACGACCTTCAAAGCAGACAAGCATCTGGAAAAACACGACAAATCAAAAATGCACACAGTCCACAGAACAGAAGTGGTTAGCTCCGAACAAACGCCAAGTGCTGAAAAAACCATTACAGACCCAAGCAAAGAGTGTCCCATCCACAAAAAACCTCATCCACTCAAAAAATGCAGGTTATTCCGGGAGAAGTCTCTGGAAGAACGTAAGGCTTATCTGAGACAAAATCAGATATGTTTCCGATGCTGTGTTTCTTCCAGCCATCAAGCAAAGATGGAAATCCACTGTTCAGAATGTGAAAGTAATTCACATATCAGTGCTCTCCACGCTGGTCCTGCACCATGGGCGACATACAGGTTTGCAGGACCTGCCTTTGATCACGGCGGGGAGCAAGGCTCAGCTTCACCCATTGCCACCTCTACATGCACACAGGTGTGTGGAAATAATATCGGTGGACACTCATGTGCCAAGATTTGCCTCGTTGTCTATCCAAAGGATCACTATGACAAGCGACTCAGAGCTTATGCTATCTTGGACGAACAGAGCAATAGGTCTCTGGCTAGATCTTCCTTCTTCGATATCTTTGGGATCGACATAAACTCTTCTCCATATACTCTTAAGACATGTGCAGGTGTTTCAAAGGTGACTGGTAGAAGAGCGAGTAATTTCATAGTGGAATCAGCAGATGGCCAATCCAGTCTGGCTTTGCCCACGCTTATCGAATGTGACATGCTTCCTGACAATCGAAATGAAATACCAACTCCTGAAGCCGCTCACTATCATCCACATCTCAAGGACGTTGCTACAGAGATCCCAGCATTCAATCCCAAGGCTGATATTCTGTTGTTACTTGGAAGAGATGTTATTCAGACCCACAAGGTGCTTGAGCAGCGCAACGGGCCCCTAAATGCTCCATTCACACAGAAGTTAGCTCTGGGGTGGGTTAATGTTGGTGATGTCTGTCTTGGCGGGGCTCACAACCCCGGACATGTAAATGTTCTCAAGACAAACATCTTGGAAAATGGAAGACCAAGCTACTTCCTTCCATGTCAAAACAGCATGCAGGTAAAGGAAAGTTTTGATTGCCAAGACCGCGACAGGATGGACTCTAAGGCAGACACCATGGGAGATACAGTCTTTCAGTCTACTAGCGCAGACGAGAAACCTGCCTACTCCATAGAAGAAAGAACCTTCCTGCAGATAATGGAGAAGGAAGTCTACCAAGATGACTCAAACAGCTGGGTGGCTGCGTTGCCCTTCCGCTCTCCAAGACCACGTCTCCCCAACAACAAACGGCAAGCCAGTCAACGCCTCTCCTCAGTTCGTTGCACGCTGAAGAAGCGACCTGAAACAAGACAACACTTCGTGGACTTTATGGAAAATATATTTGTCAGCGGTCATGCAGAACCGGCACCCCCACTTAAAGAACATGAGGAATGCTGGTATATTCCCTTCTTTGGGGTTTATCACCCTCATAAGCTAGAACAAATCAGGGTGGTCTTCGACTCGAGTGCTCCACACCACGGAGTGTCTTTAAATGATGTCCTTCTCACAGGCCCTAATCTCAACAACAGCCTGCTGGGTGTCCTTATGCGGTTCCGCGAAGAGCGAGTGGCAGTAACTACTGACATCAAGCAGTTGTTCCATTGCTTCTTGGTACGAGAAGATCACAGGAACTTATTACGCTTCCTTTGGCACGGGAACAACGACTTGGAGCAACCCATAGTGGAGTATCGTATGAGAGTGCACGTCTTCGGGAACAGTCCATCACCTGCCGTGGCAAACTACGCGCTCAGAAAGGCATCCAAAGACCAAGAAGGAAGTGACTTTCAATTGAAACAACTAGTTGAGCGTCACTTCTATGTTGACGATGGTCTCATCTAATTTCCATCGGAAAATGAGGTCGTTGCAGCTCTTAAGGCGGCCCAAGAAACGCTAGCTGCATCCAACTTAAAGCTGCACAAGATAGCTTCTAACATCATCGAAGTGATGAAAGCCTTTCCAAAAGAGGATCTTGCAAAAGGCTTAAAAGACCTCAATCTTGGAGCAGACTTTCCACTCATGTTACGAAGGCTAGGAATAAGCTGGGACGTTACAACTGACGAGTTCACCTTCCAGGTGTCCAGGGCAGAGAAACATTACACTCGCAGAGGGGTGTTATCGACCAAAAATAGCCTCTACGACCCGCTTGGTTTTGCAGCTCCAGTCAGCATTAAAGGTAGAGCCCTGCTAAGAGAGCTTACAACGGAGGCCTGCAAGTGGGACGAACCCCTTCCTGAAAAGAAGCTTACAGACTGGTGTGAGTGGAAAGACTCTATCAAAGATCTGGAACACGTCCGCATTCCAAGGACATACACTGCCATCCCCCTGAGCAGTTCAACACACAGGGAGCTTTGCATTTTCTGTGACGCCTCTACAAAAGCCATAGCCGCTGTAGCCTACATTAAAGTATCAGATGCAGAAAGCAAAAGTAAACTTGGATTTCTGTTCGACAAGGCTAAGCTTGCGCCACAACCAGAGGTGACAATCCCCAGACTCAAACTTTGTGGGGCTGTTTTGGCGGTGGAAATTGCAGACATGCTTTCAGAGGAGATGGATGTCCAGTTTCATTCTCTGCGGTTCTTCACCGACAGTAAAGTTGCAATGAATTCAGAAGATTCTATGTCTACGTAAGCAACCGTGTGCAGAGAATCAGAAAATCATCCCTACCAGAACAATGGAGCTATGTTCCCACAGACGCAAACCCGGCCGACATTGGTTCCAGGTCTATTCCCGCAAACGCCTCGATGTCCAGCATGTGGCTAAAGGGTCCAGACTTTCTGTTGAAGCCAAAACAGAAGGAGGGAGATACCGAACCATCCTTTGACCTGGTGAACCCAGAGTCTGACCCTGACATCCGTCCTCCCGTGACGTCTTGTGCCACTCGGGTTGTGGAGTCTCCCTTGGATCTGAGTCGTTTCAAATCATTCTCAACCTGGAGATCGCTTGTGAGAACTATAGCAAGGCTGATCCACATAGCCAGGTCTTTCAAGCAAGAAAGAAATAAGAGCACATGTCAGGGTTGGCACATATGCTCTCTGCCCAGAAGATCTCGCCAGGGCCAAGGAAATAATCATACGCAGTCTTCAATGCAAGGCCTTCCCCGAAGTGTTTGCATGCATACAAGCAGGAAAAGAGACCCCCAAACAGAGCCATCTCACAAGGTTGTCTCCTTACCTGGACGATGCAGGTTGCCCCAGTCGGCGGTCGTTTGTCAAAAGCTGATATTGTAAGTGACGAGAGAAACCCACTCATCATTCCTCATGGTCAACACCTGACTACTCTACTTATCAGACACTACCACAACAAGTCCAGCATCAAGGGGCGCCACTTCACAGAGGGTGCGGTGAGGTCAGCTGGCCTATGGGTTATTGGCGGAAAGCGGAGTATAAGTTCCATAATTCACAGCTGTGTGACCTGTCGCAAGCTTCGATGGAAAACCGAAACACAGAAGATGGCTGACCTTCCCACGGAGCACCTAAGCACCAGCCCACCATTCTCCTCCTTTTCGGGCCTTGGACAGTAACTGCTCGACGTACTCGTGGAGGCTGCGCCAACAGTAAACGGTGGGCAGTCATTTTTAGCTGTATGAGTGTCAGAGCCATACACATTGAAGTGATCGAGTCAATGGAGTCTTCCAGTTTCATCAATGCGTTGCGGCGATTCATCTCCATCCGCGGCCCAGAAAAGCAGTTGAGGTCTGACTGTGGGACCAACTTCCTGGGCGCATGTAAAGAGCTTGATATCGACTCAAGACACTGCAAGACTTCTTGAGTGACAAAGGATGCATATGGGTGTTTAACCCACCTCACGCTTCACACGTAGGTGGTAGCTGGGAGCGCATGATCGGCGTGACAAGACGTATACTCGACTCAATGCTTATGGGCATTTCATCCCGGCAGCTGACCCATGAAGCGCTATCCACTTTCTTGGCAGAGGTGACAGCCATTGTGAACACAAGACCTCTCATCCCAGTGTCCACTGACCCAAGCTTTCCTATCATCTTAACACCAGCTACCCTCCTAACCCAGAAGGTTGGCATTCCATCAATACCTCCTGGTGACTTCAAAGACAGTGACCTCTACAAACGCCAGTGGAAGCAGGTGCAACATCTCACATACGCTTTCTGGCATCGTTGACAAAACTAATACCTCTCTACCCTACAAGGCTGAAGGAAATGGCAATCGGAGAGACCTAACCTGCAAGAAGGGGACCTCGTGCTGCTGAAGGACAGTCAGGTCCATCGGAATCAATGGCCAATGGGCAATGGGCATGGTGGTCAAAACCTTCCCCAGCCACAACGGAAAGGTCAGGAAGATAGAATTCAAGGTTGCCTCTGGAGCAACATGCAAGGTTTTCTTGAGGCCCATAACGGACACTGTCCTCCTCCTTCCAAACACTAATGATTAGAACAATAAAAAAAAAATGTAATTGTGACATCTCATAGATGTCAAGCGGGGAGTGTGCTGTCTAAGACGCTGTCTTACTCCAGCCAGCAGGTGGTGCTGTTGCTTTTTGTTAATTCTTCTTTTGTTAGTACCAGCCAATGGGAAAGACTTACATTAAAAACACAGGAAGTGATACCCACATGTGAGTCGTGGTTGAAAGGGACAGAGAGGAGACATATCATTGTTTGAATCTGCATCCATCCTTCTTTGCTATGTTGTTGAAAGCATTGCTTGTAAGTATTTTGGCTTTCGTACGTATTCTTAAGAGGATATCAACGATTATTTTGAGGTTTCAATGTGTATGTAGATTGCTATTCATTGATGTTTGATGTATGGTTAGCACATGATTTGTAGTGTGTATACACAGCACTTTTGCATGTAAACATTTGATATGCATATTTTGTGATGTTTGTGATGTAATTAACCATTGTATTATATATTTCTGCATCACAGCTAAGTGTCTAATTGCAATGTATATTGTGTTTCTTTCAGTTTTACTCTGTTGACTTGTGGATGTAAACATCTTAAAGAAGATAAACGCTTGCCACTTGTCGAGGAGTTATCTGTCTGCATATCTATACTCATAACGACAGTGAGGGCAGAACACTGAGTATCCTACACTCTGGTACTTCTACTTTTACTCAAGTACAAGACCTGAGTAAAAGGATGGTCCGTTAGAGACTACTAGATGATGACAGCGCTGCCATCAGTGTATAATGTGTGGAGGTACATATTGGCAGGTATTTAACCCTCCTGTCGTGTTTGGGTCAAATGTGACCGATTTACTACTTTCATCAATAATACATATTGTGTTTTACATTTGATTGCTTCAAGGCCTTATACTATCCTCCGCAGCAGGTATCTGAACATATACAACTGCTGGTCCCCATTCCCCACTTTCATTGACTTTTGAGTGGTTTAGTCAACTTTAACACCTATGATGTTGATGGTCAAAAATGACCCCCATTGGAAATGAATCGGTAACCCTAGATTACGGTCATCCATCAGATAGTGCACACCCACAAAGCAACTAGATCAGTGATATTCTTTGTATATTTACTGCAGTTGTTCATTTGAACCATTAGTCTGACATTGTTTACAGCTCAATAGGGTGTTCAATAACATTTGGTGATGATTAAAGGTTTTTGTGTTAATGTAAGAGCAGTAAAAAAGACCACATTTGAACGGGAACACCAAAGTAAGGGGGGAGAAACACGACCAGAGGGTTTGAAGCACTTTAATTGGACAACATTGTAGAGAGGTGCCATTTGAATGCAAGTGCATTTACCATTAGTAATTCACAGTAGTAGTGTGTGTGGTGTGTGTGTGTGTGTGGTGTGTGTGTGGTGTGTTGTGTGTGTGTGTGTGTGTGTGTGGTGTGTTGTTGTGTGTGTGGTGTGTGTGTGTGTGTGTGTGTGTGTGTGTGTTTGTGTGTGTGTGTGTGTGTGGTGTGTGTGTGTGTGTGTGTTGGGTGTGGGTGTGTGTGTGTGTGGTGTGTAAAGCAGTGCTGTCTGCTTATTTAAAATGTAGGCTAGGCCTAATCAGAATAATTTCAAGTCCAGATTCAATGTTGTTGCATAAATAAGCTATATTTTTCGTTTCGTTTATTTAATAAGTTAATTTCAGGACAATTGTTATGAGTTTTAAATATATTTTGAGGAGAGAGGAGAGAGAGAGAAGAGAGAGAGAGAGGAGAGAGAGAGAGAGACAGAGGAGGAGAGAGAGAAGAGAGAGAGAGAGAGATAGAGAGAGAGAGAAGCAGCCTGTCTGCTTAGTTACAATACTGTAGTTTATGCAATTTAGGCCTATAAATTGTTTATGTAACTTATGTGCCAGTGTGTCCATGGTTTTGAGTCTGTGTGTGTGTTGAGCGCAGCACCGTCTGTTTTTTGCAGAACAGTAAGTAAAGTAGGACGAAGCATACCGGTAGTTTCTGTGGACCTGTCTGCCCGTTTTGTGAGTGCACTGCGCGCGTGCGCACTTGTGTGGCATTTTTTTACTGGGATGACCTAATTCAAATAGCATCCCAAAGTAAAAACATCCCCACTTCACCACTGCTCTGCACTGAAGGCAGGTTGGTGCCTCTCGTGGAACAAGTGGTATTACATTTTGCCCTAAATGGATAGAATCCAATTAAATTCCAGCAGGCATGTGAGTTTAATAATTTCAGTATTATATGACACAAATAAAAAATCATTTTTGTGACATTTTAAATTGTATAATTTTATAATTTGTGTTATAATGATTGATCATGAAAGTGTTCTCAAAGCTGGTGAAGGTGCAGCTAGTCTGAATGACTTTGTAGACTGCAGGGTAGCTGGTGGATTTACTCCAGGTGGAACTAGAGTCTGATTCAACACTTGATTATATTTCACATCATTCATCCAGATCTGTAAAGTAACTAAAGGTGTTAAATACATGTAGTGGAGGGAAAGTACACCATGTACCTCCAAATTGTAGTGGAGTAAGAGTACAAAGTAGCATGAAATGTAAAGTATCAAGGAAAGTACAAGTAGCACCGTCCACTGGGCACTGCTCCAGAAGGTTGGTGACTTCGTCCTTGAGGTCGACGGCTGCTCCATCTCCCCATCTCCTGAAGCCCGCAACCTGGGTGTGATCCTCGACTCCACCCTTTCCTACCATTCCCATGTCAAATCAGTGACCAAATCGGCGTTCTACCACCTGCGGAACATTGCCAGACTCCGACCGTCACTCTCGGAGTCGGTTGCTGAGACCCTGGTGCATGCATTTGTCACCACCCGCTTGGACTACTGCAATGGTGTCCTGTTCGGGGTTCCCAACAAAACCCTGGACAGGCTCCAGTATGTCCAAAACTGTGCAGCTCGGGTCCTCACACACACAAAGCCGTGGCAGCACATCACTCCCACCCTCATCCACCTCCACTGGTTGCCGGTCAAGTTCCGCATAAACTATAAGTCCTCCTCCTGACCTACAAGTCCCTCCATGCCCTTGCCCCCCAGTACCTATCGGACATCCTCCACCCCATGCCCCACCCCGGAACCTGCGGTCTTCGACTCTGGCCTGCTCACCACCCCCCGCACCAAACTGAGAACCTTCGGGGACAGAGCCTACACATATATGATATGATACACATATTTAAACATAAAAGCTTTTCTCAGACATAAAGGAAAGACTTGGTAAGACATACTGGTACTCAGACTGGAAAGGCTTTGTGTATATCCTTGAGCAAGCATCCAAGCAGTCCATCAGCGTGAGCAGAGCCAAGCCAAGATGACCATTCAAGAACCGTGAGGTGTTCCTCCGACTAACTCTCTGCACAGTTTCCTCTCAGTCTACGGACATGTCCTTTGACGGTCGACCAAGCTCTTTCATTATGTTGGGTATGACTGCCAGTCTGGGGGTTCACCAACCACCTGCTGTGGTTTATGGTGTAGTGGTTGTACCCTTGTTACTCAGCACTCTCCTGTATGCCCTCCACTCATCACTCATAATCAGTACTCAAGTTGTTAAAAAAAATCAGGGGGGATGGTGGATTTGATCATATGGGGACATCATTTGTGCTGATAAGTGATAACCCGCAGAGGGTGGGAGACCAACCAGCATAAAGGTAATTATTATACTCCTAAAACAACATGCATGTTATGGATGTTCAGATACTCCTTTCATTGCTCTTGACCAAGGCACCTCAGAATTAGAGTCGGTCCCGGGCTGCCATGCCACCACTAACATTTAGGGTCAAATGCAGAGCATTTAGTGCAAAATCTTTTTTTCACTTTAATTTAAAGGGGGGGAGGGGATACAACAATGTGGTTATAATGGAAGTCTATGGTACAAATCTTGTAGGTTAACAGTCCCTCATTCATTATTCAGATGGATCAACTGATTATACTAATAATAAAGTCAAAATAGTTTTTAGAATATTGAATTAGTGTATTTTTTCAAAAAAGCAGTTACTGGTATACGATCAAAACTGGTATCTAAAGGGTTACATTTGTATCGTAATTAATTAAATCATTATGTAAATTCTTCATGAAAGATTTGAGGAAAAAAATTCGAAAAATATTGATCCGTCATCATTTTATTGCAGTTCAAATACAAATATTTTATGTTAACATTCCCAATGTTACTTTTTTTAACAAGGCATTAAGTGCAAATTGAAATTGTTTACAAAATATGAAAATATATTAGAAGATTATACAGATAATACAAAATAGGACCAATGTTGTCAATGGCAGCCTACTCCACTCTCCCCCATCTCATAGAAGTTTCCAAAGATTTTCCTAATCATGTTTTTTGGTCTCAATTTTTCTGGCTCTTGCTTTCGGATTGTTAGCCAAGCAATGGCTTTGAAGCCAAGTCTTGACATATACCTCTGGTCTGAACTTGTTCAGTGGAGGGCCAACACACTTGATGAAAAGCAAGGCTGACATGCTTTTTACCTCTAGGGAGCTTCTAGTTGTGGTTAAAATGTTCATCTGACTAAACCCACGTTCACACTCAGCTGTGGAGATGACCAGAGTGTTCACTGCTTGAAGGAGGGGTTTCAGCTCTTCTGGTGCTGGTTTCATTTCATCAACAGTTTTGAGTCTTACCAGCTAGCTAACATGAGAGAAAAACGTATAACTCCAAACTAAGTTGTTATTGCTGCTTATGTCCATAGATTCCACTTTTGGTGACTAAAGTAATGAGTAATGACTAAGATTACTGACTCTTGACTTACCTGAAATTTTATTTTTAGTATTTTTAAATATGAAGTCCTTCAGATCGCGTTGTCCTCCTGGTCGCTTGGCCATTGTGATGGCCGTTACCTGCGCTTCTGGCATCGATCAAACAGGCGCATCACGGCGCTCTGGCGCCCTCTAGGGCACTCGCATAGTATAGCATCAGTGACTTGGCAAAAATTTCATTGCGTGTGTGCGTGCTCCCTCGCCCACAGTATTTTACTCAAAATGCGCAAAATTAATGTTGAAATAGCAGTAATACCAGTGCCACGTCCATTGATACAATTACATAAGCGATGGAAAGGGGGAATGGCAGTTTTAGAAGGGGGATGATTTTGACTGTTTTTATTTCAGGGGGGATGCCATCCCCCCTCATCCCCCCTCAACTCGAGTACTGCTCATAATGCTACTTCCTGACTTAACATTCCGTGTAATCAGAGGGACAAGGTGGCATCTTGATCGTTTCTCCACTAGTTTCAACACTAGTCTCCGCCTTTTGTCTTTAACTCCCATCATTCCGAAGACCCATTTCTTCTTTCTCCAGGTATGTCCAAAGCGTCCACGTGCATACTAACAAAAAATATCATGTTTCAAAATGCCATAGTTGTGTTATTTGTAATATACACACATCTTATTGTGAGGTTGATTTTACATACACTACGCCACTCTTCAACACTACTTTGACGTTAGCTTGTCTACATAATCGATCATAGCAAATTTAAAGTGTGAGGCGCGCCTCCCTGGGGGGTGCCAGAGAGCTTCAGGGGAGGCGCAGCGTGAGAAAAAAAGAACGAGAAAAAGACGAGTAAAGTGTCACTTGCACACTTTGGGCTGTCTGTGGAGACCGAGTTCCCCCACCTCGCCAGAAAGGCTGTAAAAGTGCTCATTCCCTTCACCTCCACCCAGGGGCAGACTGGCCATCTGTGTGTTCTGGCGAATCACAGAATGGCCGGCTCGGTTCGCTGACGGCCGGCACCACCCTTTATTTTTATGTTTTGAAACGGCATCATTTAAGTTGCGCTGACAGGCGACAGAGGTCCGGTCAGCGGGCCGTTTACAAGTAGCGAGGGTTAGGGTTAGGGTTAGTTCAGTGTGTTGCCGGGAGCATATACGGATTTATCCACAATGTTGAAAATGTTGAAAATAAAAAAATAAAAATGTAAAACATAAAGATAAAAAGGTTTAAAAAAGGTATTGTTTAAAGTTTTAAGGAGGTGACGCTACTCAGCCAATCAAATTGGTGCAGTCAGTGAGTCAGCACGATAGATTCAAACGCACACACACAGAGACGAGACAAGAGGAGAGAAACAGCAGTGAATCATTTCAAATGGCCTGCTCAAAAAAGAGAAAGGTAGACAGCGAAAACAGAGCATTTAAATACATGTTCTCTTACTGGACCTCTTTGAAATGCAAATGAATACCCCTGCATTATAGCAACAACAACAATTACACTTACAAGGCTCCCTTTTGGCAGTTATACATGTTAGTAACTCATAAACAAATGGTCATAAAGAGATGCCAAGAAACATCAAGGTGGAAGGGGGGGAATCAACTCAGTGATACCAAGGATGCTGGCTGATAAAGCAGACAAAGTAAGCTAGGTAGACAATATAAGGCTTAGTCATCTTGCCAAATAGTGAGCCTGTGTTGATGTATGAAAACTATGTTATAACTGGTTTATCCTGGTTCTTAATGATTAAGTGTTTACAACCTAATTAATAAAGTCATTATAAACCCTTTATGAATCCTTTATAAGGGTAGTCATATTGTAAAGTGTCACCGAAAAGTGTATTTTTATATAGAATTGTTCTTTAACTACAACAGCACAACAATATTACTCTCCATTGGTCTTCTCTGTTTGTTTAGGCCAACGATGCCTCGGGGAACACGTGGAACTGGCTGTACTTCATCCCCCTCATCATCATCGGATCCTTCTTCATGCTCAACCTGGTGTTAGGTGTGCTTTCAGGGTGAGTACACACTGTGAGGATGACCTGAGGGACGTATTTCAAGAGATGCATGTTTACTTTACCCCCAGACCTCTGACATAAGATAAAGTGGGGAACGTTTGCATACAAGTACCAAACCATATGCCAACACTACGCAGGTTGTCACATACTCCTGTCACTGCAGCATATTAAAACTAATCAGACCATATGCTTAAAAACAAGTCATTTCTCTTTTATTTGAAAAATAAAATATAGAAAGTAATACTTTCAATATGCCGTTTGTACATTATTTAAAAAATATCTAATTTTCTGATATGAGGCCACCACCAACATTGCCCCTCATGGTTTCAGAAATATGTTTATGTTCCATTGAAATATTCCAGTTGACAGATGATAAAGAGTTCTGGTGGGAAGAGACGGTCTACTCTTGAAATACCTCTGAATTCAAACTAATTGAAAGATTGAACTATATCTTTATAAAGATAATTATTTGATGTAATATTTAAACAAATAAACACTGTGTTTAACTTGGTATAGCTCAACATCTATGAGAGGTTAAAGGGATGAAGCGTGGGAGGTGGTTAGTTAGTTTGAATCACACGTGCCGTTCCTCTACATGCTGTTACAGCAGCAGCAGCAGCACAGCGAGAGGAACTGTTCACGCTCCCTCTCCAACATCTCACCTCTATGGCGTTTCTGTTGTACGGCACACTCTTCTTCTGAGCTAATTACAATGGTTGGATGAACACAGCGTTGTATTAATGATAAGGATATTTCTTTAAAAGAAGAGGTGGTCTCTGCGCTTGCTGATTTGTGTTATGTCTCCCTGCTGGCGTAAAGGTGAGATGAACTGTCGCTAAAAAGCAAAGCCTTGGTATTTTGTGGACACTCTTCTCTTTTTGTGTTAACTTAATTACTGCAGGATGGAATAATGAGCCTCAGCTTTTGTTGTTCACTTGATTCTGACAGCAATGACTTGGTGCCGTTGGGAAGGTAGTTTGATGACGAGAGGTAACAAGCTGCTGAGTCAGCTGGACAAAGACGTTAGTATTTGTCTCACATTGCATTCATTTGTGTCTTCAATGTCGTCAAAGATATGATTACGGTTGTCTATTTCCATGAGTAACTGTAGATAATGCTTTCTAGAATGAAAACTAGTGAACATTTTGAGTATTAGCAAATCCTTATCTTCATATGGCTAGTTAAAAGAAGCCAGCTATATAGTTTTACATTTAAGCTTTATCATCAATATTGAGATATATTTTCAAGACCCATGACTGCAGTTCTCCTTGATCTCAGACTCAGGCTTCTGAAAGGAAACAAACATTTCTTCTTTACACATTTCCATCAATTTCCATCCCATAACAACACATTTGTCCCTCATTTCACTCCTTCCTCTTCCGTTTAATTCCGTGTTTTAATGTGTGTGTTTTTTTAGTGGTTTTAATGTTTTTGCACAATTGGATACTACACAAACGTAACAGATAAAAGACAAAGAGTGCAGGAAGAGGCAAAAGACCCATAGGGCTTATTGAAAGACCTAAATAATGTTAAAAATCACAATTTTACATAAAGCTCAAGATCAATATATCAACAATACTGAAATTCAATAGAACTGGTAAACTTAGGAACAACATATACTATACTTAAAATGTTAACAAAATAACGCTATGAAAACCAGACATCTTACAGTGATCAAATTATAATTGAATGTACTTTTTAAAGCAATGCAGCAAGGTAGATTAATAGTGTTCCACAAGGCTTACTCCCACCCCTCACGCTTTTAATATTTAGTCTAGATATTATAACTGACAGCCCTCACAACAGCAGATGGAACTGGATCATCATGAACAGACAGTACACAATGAATAGCCAAGTACCCTTATGTTGAAACTGTGTTGATTATGTTGGTATTATAGACATTACCACATTTGAATTATTCTCTGCTCTCTGTCTATATTCAATTATTTATCTTTACAGGTGGAACGTGTAGTTTTGAGTTAACAGTCATTAGATTATTTTAAAAATTACTTTCCTATCTTACTTTATGCTCGGTTTGCTCTGCTGAAGGTTCAGCTTTGCAGACAATTACAAATCCTTGCTTTTACAAAAATATTGTGATGAAATTGTGATGAAATTGCGGTAGACACTTGCCATTAGGGTCAATTTACACACAGGGCATCTTTGTGTGTAGTGCTGTATTTATATTGCGAGCACTATCTGTTCCTACAGTGGTGACTCAATCTGCTTTCTCTCTGTGAAACTTCAGGACATGGGAGCATGGTTCGGCTCTCCTCTGTTTTCAGCACAGGTGCAGAACATGGTTCATCAGGTGTGGTTCTGCAGCAGGTAGTGGAGGTTCTTCCTGATGTCCAGAGCTCTCCGTGCTGTGTATTACACTGCACACTGCATGCAGCTCATGGTACACATCCTCAATGGTATTATGGGAGGAAGATGGGTCACACTTGGTAATGTTAAAATATGCGTTGCATTGTTTTACGTGTTAAGGTTTCCAAATGAATGGCTAGCATTATGTGCTAACATTGACAACGCCTATATTCATCCATATATAAAATCACACAAAAAAGGTTTGAAGAAGTTTCTAGATTGTACATTTAACTTCCCCTTAGTATAAAACATATAACTCAATACCATAATACCAATACCCCCCCCTGCGTATATAATCTGTGCCATTGCCTGGTCAGTGCCAGTTCGTCGTGTCTGTTGAACAGGAAGCTTTCCAACGGAATCCCTATAGTGTAAGGCATAGTTGTAGCAGTTTGCTGTTTTGTCCACCAACTTAGTTGGTTGTTTGTTTAGTTGCTTCAACAGTCTTTCTCTTTGTACTAAGACTGTACAAAGAGGAACAAGCCTGTGAGGGCAGGAAGCCTTTTGCCCTCCCTCTGTGGCTACCTTGTCCTCTCTGCTTACTGTCCTCTTCATTGAAGGTTTCAGATGGCTTTACAGTTACGGGGAGATGGAAGGTCACTGATGCTGTCTGGCAGAGGTATGCAGGGGTTATGTCATTGTTTAAAGGCCACAATCTGAGCCTCAGAGCAGGCAGGAGAGCAGAGACATGCAACACCACCCCAGGAGTCAGGCCCCTCCCTCAGCTCTGATCCCATCAGCGTGGGCAGGCTGGGAGAAGAAGCGGTGTGATCAAAGCTTCTATAGTGAAAACTCACCAACACGTTAGCTATGACCACTTTTCGAGGTGGGACGAGTTTGTGTTGGTTTATTGTTGATAGGAAACTACCATCTTTATAATATCATTATCAAGCTCCAAGATATAGGAAGAAAATACGATAAGGTAAGATAGAGCTTTATTGATACGGACGGGAAACTTGTGAAGCAGTTTGAATTACAAAGTCGGAAGAGTTGCAGCGATAGTAGTAAAAGTGAGTATATATAGAGTGCAGATACAAACTAAATTGATACAATAAGATCAATAGGCTGAAAAAACGAAATCTAGGCAATGCCAAACGTAAACAGGTAAACGGTAAGGTGCATATCCAATTAGACAATATTTAACAATATATAATAAGTTAAAGGGCCCACGTCATGGCCATTTCTACTGATCATAATTCCATTGTTGAGGTATACTAAAATAGATTTACACTGTGCACTTTTCCAAACTCACATTGGCTTCTCATACAGCATCTCAGTGAAGTATGTGTATTCACCGGTATTCACTCTCTGTCCTAAACGGCTTGTTGGAGCTCCTGCCCCCCCCCCTCCCTGTGAGCCCAGTGTGCTCTGATTGGTCGGGACGTTGAGAGGCTCGTTGCTGCAATCTGCTGCGAGGAGCGGACAGGCTTCCGTGTCGGCGATACAGCGAGAACAAGCGAAACTCATCCTCATCCTCATCCAAATGCTCACAGCCGAAGTAAAAACAATACGTGTGGCTTGATATTGAGTAAGAAAAAGGTTTATAACGCTGTGAGCATGGGTCTGCGGAGAGCATTTCTCCGTGATCCCAATTTAGCAGCCCGAAAAACGTTCACCCATTTAAACAGTCGTGGTAGATACCTTGTATGTTTTAAACATCATAAATACACAAACAACATTGAATACTTACAGGTTGTGTACCCGAATCTCCTGCTGGTCCAAACAAAGTAGGAATAGCATCGTTCTTCAGTGCCACACACACACACACGCACACACACACACACACACACACACACACACACACACACACACACACACACACACACACACACACACACACACACACACACACACACACACACACACACACACACACACACACACACACACACCACACACACACACACACACACACACACACACACACACACACACACACACACACACACACACACTTATCAGACGTTGATGTAGTAAATATGGGCGAGAACCATTGAGTGAAGGTATAGCTTTGCTACTGCAGTCGATAGGAAGTTTCTAATGTATCTGACATTTGACAGATTGAACTTTACTTTATTGCAGACCTTTTTGATGTGGGTTTTGAAACTGAGGTTTGTGTCAATGTGTACTCCTAAGTACTTATACTCAAGCCAACGTATTGCTGCTTTAGGTAGCACACCAATTAATGCCCTTCTGTCTGATGCTGCCCGAAAAACACAGAACACCGCAAGGAATGTGCTTGAATTGATGTTCAGGTCAGTTATCTTACGTGGTCAAAAAGGAATAGCTTATCGGGGTGATAACAGTCGTGATGGTGTTCTGTATGAACTTATGCTCGAGAGAGAGAGAATGGGTGGTTAGGAGGGATAATTGGCTCTCGGATACGATACAGAAAGACATCATTAAACAGTGCGCATATGCCATCCAGGCTGACATTGTGTCTCGTGCTGTAAAAAGCCCCTACTATGGAATAACCGCGGATGGTACAACGGATGTAAGTGCCATGGAACAATGTTCACTGACACTGCGATATGTGGACGAGAGCATGGATAATATCCACACGGATTTTCTTGGATTTTACAATGCTCCCGACAGCACTGGAGAAACACTGTTCAAGTGCATCACCGATGTGTTTCTTTCCCAATTGAACGTCTAAAAGGATACTGCTTTGATGCATCTAAGACACGAGTGGATCTGACTGTAATTACATTTGACTCAAGTGTTTCGTCAATGTGTTGTTTAAAATAACACTTTGGCATACAGTATGTGACTATAAGTGTTGCACGGCCAGATACGGCTCGAGAATCTGACTCAGATGAATGAGGCGAGTAAACACAGACAGCCGGCGTGAAACTCGAGCGATAATTCGCATCGCGTCCGGTGTGAACGCACCATTATAAGTATTATATAATTACAAAAATAAAATCGGCACTATCAGTACAGCGTCACTTTCCGAACAGGAAATGCACGCAAATACAATCTTTTATATTATTATTGTTATTTTAATAATATATAAATAAAGACATCTTGTATTTTAGTTACACCCGCTATTGATTAATGTCGTCAACATTGGACCTTGACACCGTGAAATAATATAATCGAAAACATTAAGCCTCTTTGATTTAATAATCTGAACTGAAACCTCTCTGCCATCTCATATAACACACACTTCCTTATTTATCTTTGAATAATAATGACGTAAAAATAAAGACGACTATACTACAGTCCTTCGGCCCTGAGATTAGCGCCTGCAGGCAGGCTCCATGGACCTTGTGTTTGCAGGTGCAGCAGTTTTAAATGGAAAACAAATATGTGAGGATCAAAAATACATATCTAAAACTTGTTTCTGTATTTTGATTTTATTTACATGTATATGAAACGGAACACATTTGTGCGTGCATTGAATAACACAAGTGTGGATCCGGAAATACAAGTGTGACTCCTTTTGAGGATCATGAAATACAAGTGTGAATCCTTCTGTGTGCATGTGTGTATTATGAGACTGTTCTGAGCCCATAGTTATCAGTGTCATGTTCTGCAATGCACCTCTCACTAACCTAATCCAACCAGCTGGGCTCTTATTGCCATGCTTGTGCCCGAACCCATCTGTAACAAAAACATTGATATTTACAATGAAATATAATTTCTCCTAGAAATAAGATTCTCATCTTGACTTCCAGAACATAACATTGGGATTACAATGGGATAATCCCACAGGCCACGATAATTACTGTAACAGCTGAGCTCTGTTGGGTGCAGCCATAACCAAAACATTCATCTTGTCAAGGAGTGAACTCTGAGGCATGAACTCAATTGCACGACTCAAACTCAGACTCGGATAGTGTTTCAAAATAAGACTTTACTGGGATTTGCACAGTAATGAAAACAAGGAGAACAAAAACACTCTTTCGAGGAAAACTAGAACAGTGATCGATAACATAGATCCGTGAGAAGTCCGTGAGGTAAGCAGTAACGTAGGTCATAGAGAGACAACGAACTGACAATGAACAGGAGGGAGCTAACACAATATATACACAGGTAAAGGGGACACAGGTGGAAACAATCAGGGCGGGGAAAACAATCAAGGACGCAGGAGACAGGAGGGGGCGGGGAGCGTGGAGGCCTGGAATGAGATTAAGGGAATAAACATAAAGCACAGGACAAAGGGACATGACAAAACTAACATAAAGAATACACTTTCACTATAAGTTTCTTGGACATGACACATCTGCTACTACAACAAACCATATTTTATTTTATTTCCCTGTACAATATATAATATTACATTCAGTTTTATCTTATTCTATTTACATGTATAAATACTCCTGCATTTATTTGGTCAGCACATTCTTCGTCACAATTATGCATTTTCTCAACTTTATTTTACTATATTATTCCTCTTGAACTATTCTTATTTTTAAATTTGTTTTATTGTTTTATTTCTTATATATATATTCATGTTGCATTGTTGGAAGAGCTTGGGACTTAGGTTTTTTCATTGCAATATCGACACTGTAGCTGCTCAGTATTTGACAATAAAGCCTTGAATCTTTGAAATCTTTGAATTCCCAGTTGCGTCTCAAACCGTGTTTTGAGTCCTGAAAAAGCTCTTACGCAACGTCCACACGGCGGGTGCGTTGAAGCTTGCCAGTGGGCTTGTCTGAAACTCGACCAACAACCAATCACATGAATCTCCCGCCCCGGACACACAAGCACACGGTTTGATTGGCTAGAGCTTGTACTGGCATATTATTTGATTGGCTGACGCTTCCATCGAAGCTTCAAAAGTTGAACATTACTCAACTTTTGAAGCGAGCAAAGCGAAGCGACGGAACCACAATGCAGAACGGCAAAGCCTGACGTCTGTCACGAGCTGTCTGTGTTTTGTTTTGTCTTGTATTTTTCTGTCTTTGGTTTCCTGTTTTATTTCGAAAAGTGTTCACCCCCTGTCTTGCCTGTTGCTTTCTGTCTGTGTTCCCTCCTGTCTGATTACCCGATTGTGTTCACCTGGTGCCCCTGTGTTTTCTTCTCCCTCCTCACCTGTCTCTTGTTTCTTTGATTAGTCTTGTGTGTATTTAAGTTCTGTTTTTTCTGTCTGTCTTTGTTAGTTCCTTGTGTGTCTTGACGTTGTTCACGGGGAAGAGTTCTGTTTCTGTTTCATTTAGCCTTGAAATAAAGGTGTTTTTCTGTGAAATCTGCGTTTGGGTCCTTCCTGCTTCACTCAACCCTGACAGAAGGAACTAACCAGAAGTGGACCCAGCAGATGATCCATTTGAGGTGGAATTACAAAATGTTACCTTTTTATTGGCTTGCTGCTATGATTGGTGGAAGGGAGCGTCCAGTGTTCTACAGAAGTAGGCGCTCTGGTAGAGGCGCACCGGTTGGCAGCAGAGAAACCATGTTTATTGAGGTTCTTACCTGGCTGGATTATGGACTTCCTCCAGACATGTGATTCCCGGCCTGCTAGTCCCCTGCCTCCCTATTCCCAACCTGACACCATACGTCTCGGTGTGTTCCGTCTGGAGTCAACCCCTGCTTCTTCCCCATTTCCTGTTCCTGTCCAGGAGCCGTTCTCGGGTACTCGTCTGGCTTGTGGAGGTCCACTGAGCCTCCAACAGGCTTCTAAGAGAAGGAGTCGCAAGTCCAGGCTAGCAGCCCGAGCCCCAGAAGCCATGCTTTGGGCTCCAGTTCTGGCCCCAGCAGCCATGGCTCCAGCCCCAGTTCTGGCCCCAGCCCCAGTTCTGGCCCCAGCAGCCACAATTCTAGCCTCAGTCCTGGACCCAGCAGCTACAGTTCTGGCCCCATCAGCCATGGTTCCGGCTCCAGAACCGGCCCACAAAGCCATGGATTTGTGCACCAGTACCGGCCCACACAGCCATGCTTCCGTGCTCCATTACCTGGCTCACACAGCCAGGGTCCAGGCTTCTGTTCTGTGCCCAACAGCCATAGTTCCGGCTCCAGAACCGGCCCACAAAGCCATGGATTTGTGCACCAGTACCGGCCCACACAGCCATGCTTCCGTGCTCCATTACCTGGCTCACACAGCCAGGGTCCAGGCTTCTGTTCCGTGCCCAACAGCCATAGTTCCGGCTCCAGAACCGGCCCCAGCAGCCATGGTTCCGGCTTCAGTACCGGCCCCAGTAGCCATGGTCCGACTCCAGTTTTGGCTCCAGTACTGGCTCTCCGGCCGACTCCAGCTCGCCGTGTCCTATCGGCGTACCGGCCGACGCCAGCTCCCCGTGTCCTGTTGGCGTTCCGCCCGACTCCAGCCCCCCGTGTTCTGTCGGCGAACCGACCGTCTCAAGTCTCCTCTCAAGTTCCTTCTCAAGTTCCCTCTCGAGTTCCTTCTCGAGTCTCTTCTCGAGTCTCCTCTCGAGTTCCTTCTCGAGTCCCCTCTCGAGTCTCCTCTCGAGTTCCCTCTCGAGTCTCCTCTCGAGTCCCCTCTCTAGTTCCTTCTCAGGTCCCCTCTCGTGTCTCTTCGCGAGTCCCCTCTCGAGTCTCTTCGCGAGTCACCTCTCGAGTCTCTTCTCGAGTCACCTCTCAAGTCTCCTCTCGAGTTCCCTCTCGAGTCTCCTCTCGAGTCCCCTCTCAAGTTCCTTCTCAGGTCCCCTCTCGAGTCTCTTCTCGAGTCACCTCTCAAGTCTCCTCACGAGTTCCCTCTCAAGTCACCTCTCAAGTCTCCTCTCGAGTCCCCTTTCAAATCACCTCTCGAGTCCCCTCTCAAGTCCCTACCCAATGTCCCGCCGACTACTCTTCTGCCGGGGGTCCTGCCAACCATATGTCCTGTGCCGTTGGAGGTTCCGCTGGGGTCCTGCCAACTCCATGTCCTGTCCCGTTGGGGGTCCCGCCGACTACTCTTCTGCCGGGGGTCCTGCCAACCCTATGTCCTGTCCCGTTGGGGGTCCCGCCGACTACTCTTCTGCCGGGGGGTCCTGCCAACCCTATGTCCTGTGCCGTTGGAGGTCCCGCCGACTACTCTTCTGCCGGGGGTCCTGCCAACCCTATGTCCTGTCCCGTTGGGGGTTCTGCCGACACCTGTTTCGTCGGGGGTCCTGCCAACTCCATGAACTGTGCTGTTGGGGGTTCCGTTGGGAGTCCTGCCAACTCCGTGCCCTGACCTGTTGTGGGTCTCGCCAACACCTGTCCTGCTGGGTGTCCCGCCGACACCTGTGCCGCCGGGTTTCCTGCCAACACCATATCCTGTCCTGTTGGGGGTCCCGCCGACACGTGCTCCGCCGGGTTTCCTGCCAACATCATGTCCTGTCCTGTTTGGTGCCCCATCGACACCAGCCCTTGCTCCGTCGTGGGTCCCACTTACACCAGCTTATGTTCCGTCCATGGTCCAGTCCACGCCTGACCCGCCTGTGCCGCTGCCCTCGCCCTCAGGCCCGGCCCCCTGACTCTTCCAGCCGCTGTCTTCGCCCTCATGCCCGGCTCCCTGAGTTCGCCCGCTGTGGCCTTCGCCCCTTTATGAACTCTGCCTTGCCCCCGGGCCGTCCGCCCGAGTCCCCCTTCTCGGCTTCTGCTTTGCCCCGGGTTTTTCTGTCTGCCTTTGTTAGTTCCTTGTGTGTCTTGACGTTGTTCACGGGGAAGAGTGCTGTTTCTGTTTCATTTAGCCTTGGAATAAAGGTGTTTTTCTGTGAAATCTGCATTTGGGTCCTTCGCTCAACCCTGACAATGTCACCCCATTCAAAGTGAATGGGCAGAAGCTTCAACGCACGCCGCCGTGTGGACGGGCCGTTATACTGCTGCTGCAGACGATGAGTTCAGCTCTCCCCGTGTAACATCCGGATGTGTACCTGTCGAAGATGGAGTGCTCCAGTGTCTCTGTTTTGGCTTGTCAGATCTAATAAACATTTCTGTGTGTTCGTGTGTGTGTGTTCGTGGGGGGTTCTTTGTGGTTTCTACAGGGAGTTTGCCAAGGAGAGAGAGCGGGTGGAGAAGAGGCAGGAGTTCCTGAAGCTCCGCAGGACAGCAGCAGATAGAGAGAGAGTTAACCGGGTACCTGAAGTGGATCTGCAAAGCTGGTCAGAAACAAGCACACATAAAAACATTTGAGCAGTAACTGAAGTTGACACAAAATATGATGGGATCGGTGTTTGTGTTGCAGAGGAGGTGATGCTGGCTGAGGAAGACAAGCATGCAGAAGAGAAATCTCTGGATGGAGTGTGGTACAAAAGGAAACAAACCAACTCTGGTGAGAAACAGTTTAGAGAGCAGCCCAAACTGTAAACGATTATGAATAACA